>NW_027206512.1:51584849-51689849 GCF_024711535.1 Dipodomys merriami | reverse complement strand
GAAAATCCTGTTTGTAGGAGGACCTGTCTTCTGGAAGCAGGAAATACATCTGTCTTGTTCTTGCCTTCCATGTTCATTCAGTTGGTAGGCTGAGAATGATGCCTGAGGCTTGGATTTGTCCTTAGATAAATGTCTGACCTTTGACCTTGACCTTGGCAGTGAGCCAAGATGGAGTAAGGTGAGTAAAAGCCATGTGTTTGGAGTGTAGCAGAGATTAGGAAGGGGGGTAATTGAAAATAGTGAGTGCAGACAAGTAAACTGGAATCAGAGATGAGGTCATAGCCAGCAGGGAAATGGGCTCAAGAGAAGGTCTGGGCCTTTGGGTTTTGTTTTCTTTTGCCTTGGGATTGGAGCAAAGAAGACAGTCTAGATGGGGGACCTGAGGAGGAGGGGGGTGAGGACCAGATCCAGGGTCAAAAGAGAGTTCTCTGCCCCAGGGGAGAGATCTGAGCAGGTTACAAACTGGGAAGGGATCTGGGGAGGTGGGTGACACCGCAGGGAGAAGACAACTATACCTCTGGGGCTCCCCTGGGTCCTAGCCTTCGGTGACCCCCACATCCTGGCTCCCCCATCAGCTCCACTGGACCTTTGCCTCTCTTCGCCTCACCGTGGCCCCACAAAGTCTGGCCTGAGGGCTGCAGACCATTCGGAAAATGTTTTATTTTCATTTGTGTGTTTTTTCAATTTGATTATTAAGTGCCGTTTACACATGGATGGGGGGGGGGCTGCCTCCCTGGCCCACATGCCTCCCCGCTGAGTAATAGGGAGGTTCCTTTTCTGGAACACAAGGAAAAACTTCCAGCAAATTGCAAAAGCATGTTCCCTGCTTGAAAATTCCCTTCACACTTGTTTTTTAACTCCGTTTGTAAAGTTCAGGAAAAGCCTCCATAAACATATTTTAAAAGGCCTTCACTTTCTTTGTTCTCCAAGTGGAACTTTCTTCTCCCCACCTCTCGCTTTAAGGGGTCTGTAGTTTAAAGGGATCATGAACAAAAAGTTTGGGGTGGGGACAGTGGTGGTGGGGGAGAGAACGAAGCGGACTTTGGAAAAAAGTGCAAGGATGGCAGGTTGGAGGTAGCCTAATGAGGGAACTTTCCATTTGCCTTTTCTGAAGATGACATCCCTCCACCAGCCTCCATTCCTCCCTCTCCCCTCCCCTCCACATTTCCCACATGGCTGGGGTAGCAGGGTAGACAGAAAGGGCAATCTGGATTCAGGAGGAACAACAAATCCAAAATACAGACAGGTCTGAATGGGGTTTGAAGCCATATAAGGAGCTTCCCTGGGCAGGGAGAGTCTCACTCTCTTATGGGCCATTGTGAGACAAGACTTTCTGAATATGGGCAGAAGAAGGAGAAACAGAGTTCAGGGCTCCAGCCCGCATCCAGGGACTGCCCAGTGCAGCTCCTAGGACTGGCCAGAGGAGGCGCTGTGGAGCAGTGCTAGCAGGGCCTAGGTACTGGGTCCTGAGGCTTAGCTGGCTATTCATTTCAAATTGTTATTGAGACTTACTTCTCTGAGTCTCACTGAGTTCGCTAGACTGCCTGCCTAGTGTCTGTCACTGGCCAGGTTGGTTCTACTAACACTGGCATAGACACAATGGTGGCCTTGCCATACCCACTCCTGTGTTTGTTTTCCCTCTCTCTCGCTTCTTGACTCTGGATACTCAGTTCTCACCTTCCTTCTCCTCTACCGAAAAGAATTCTCAAGAAAAGGCCTTGAGGTTGAGGACAGAGAGGATGGGTGGGAAAGGAAAGAATGGGGTGGTACCTTTTCCAGCCCAGCACTGGTAAGGAAGTCGTCTGTGGCTCCTTCAACGAATATGCAAGTCAGGGAGGACCTAGCCCAGGGTCTTGTGGTGCTCTCAAGGGGCTGGTGTTAATTATCCAACAAAGACCACATAAGTGACAGAATGGAAGGCTCTTAAATCTGCTCGAGCCCCAAGAACCTTCTTGGCACAGGGGGAGAACCAGTATCCCTCACACCCTAGAAACTAGGCTGAAACAAAGAACCTGATTCCTGCTGCCTCCTCTTTCTCTCCCCAGTTTTCCTGGATGCTTCCTTTCAGTTCCTCCTTTTCCTCGCCCCCTCTTTCTTTCTCTTCCTCTTTCTGCACCCCTGATCTTTTGATTCTCTTCCATTCTTCCAGTTCCCTTGGCAGAGCACCAAGGTGGAGGGAGTAGTCACAGGACTTGGCCCCTGGTAGCCTCCAGGTTTTATGGTTTTATGCTAAGCCATGGCTTCTCCATATTTCTGTCCACCTCTGCCCCATGAAACACCCTCACAGGCACCCACAAAAGGTAGTACAATAATTGTGTCCTTGAGCCAACCCCCAGCCAACCCCCAGCCAGCTAAGGCCACTTACTTCATGTGACCTTCTCTTTCTCCCCATTTTACAAATAGAAAAGCTGGAACTTGGAGCAATGTAGTTACCTCTCCCCAGAGCTTCTGCTGCCATAATTGTGCCCATGAAGTTGTGCCCATGTTGAGTATGTCTGGCCCCCTCTTTAAGAAAGGTCTGGGGTTGTTCTCTGATATGCTCACTGTCTCCAAAGACACCCCCCCATTCCTCAGGCTCCCCCTGTATCTCCCTTGCCCCCATGTAGCTGCAGCTGGGGTGTGCTGCAGATGCTGCACAGGCTGCTCCATCCATCTCCGCTAAAGCCCATGAAAAGTGAACGAGGTTGTTTTCTTTTTGCTCTAGCTCCCAGCGTCTCGAATTTTCTCCTCAGCCACGTTTGAACACATAATGCGTTTATTTGTCTGTGCTCTCCATGGAATACAAACTGTCAGCCCTTTTCTAGAGAATCTGCTCCTTCCATTAACTTGGGGGCCCAGGAACCCAAATAAAGAAGTCTTTGATTAAAGGTAAAGAAGGGCATCACTTTCAAATATCCCCATGGAGCTGCCCAAGCCAGATCTCTGGGATTGTTCATCTGAACTAACACAGTCTTTGCAGAGAGAGTGAAAGCAGCCCGCATGAGCAATCAGAGGGAGTTCCCCCTCCCCCCCTTCCCCATTCCCCAGGGCCCCTGGAAGCTTTCTTTCAGGGCATGCTGGGATTTATGAACTCCCATGGCTGTTTCATATCTGGGTTGAGCTTGCCCAAGTGATTGCCACACAGCCGGCACACGTTCTACAACACGGTTAGGAAGGAGTGTTTATGGGGCTCTCGGCTAATGATTTCCATTTATGGAACATGTGGGGAGCAGCTGAGGGGGGCCCCAGCAGAGACAGGACACCAAGAAGGACTGAGTTTTGCAGCCAGGCTGCACACATGGACTCTCTCGGGCAGCTGCAGCAATGGTCGGGCCACAAGTTTCAGGGGGAATCGGAGGTTTCCTGATTCAGGCCATTCGGTGCTGGCAGTGTCCTTTCAGAGACAGCTCCGCTGAGGATGGGGGTGGGGGCGGCTGCTGACCAGACCCAGCAGGGCTGATTGTAAAAATGATTGTCATTAGCAGAAGAAAAGCTAGCATTTACTGAGTGCTCACCTCATGCCAGACATGACGTTCAGCTCACGCAGGCATTCTTTCCTTCCTTTAATCCTTACACGATTTTGAAGTCCAGGCAAAGCTGTTGACCTCATGGCAGCACGGGGGAAGGGAAGGGATGGTGTTTTGTCCCAGGACACAGGTGGGAATTCTGGAGCTCAATTTCTGAGGTATGGAAACAATGAATTCTCGAAGTTTGCTCATATCGTCTAAGTTGTCTCGTTCGACGTGACACTCAGAAACAAGGTGTTAGAAAGACCCAGATTAAGCTCTAGCTTGGCTTCTTACATGTGACATAAATTCCTTAAGCCTCAGTTTTCTCACTAAAAAATGGGGAGAGGAGCCACTCTTAACTACTAGGGTGATGGGAACTATATGGAAACCCCCAGCTCACCACAGAATGAGTCCCCCCATAAATGTGCAACAACAAATCACACTTACACCCTGGGGTGAGTAGAACCCATGGACTTAGGGGTGGGAACAGGAGACTGTGCACCAGCTCTGTGCCCACAACCTTCTTGACTCCCCTCCCCCAAACCTAGTATCCTTTCCAGTTCAATGGGACCACAGTAGGACCAACAGCCTCAGGGATATATGTCAGGGATCAGAGAGAGAGAGAGAGAGAGAGAGAGAGAGAGAGAGAGAGAGAGAGAGAGGTGTAAGAAACAGAGAATCTGATATGTGTGCTGCTCCCAGTCCCTGCAGAAATACTTCATGTTGTCTTTGGCACCTCTGGTTGCATTCTCCCCTTTGGGGCCCAGCTCTCCCCACCCCCTCGCATACTGCATGTGGTTCTGAACAGCGATGGAAACAGTAAACCCGACCTTCAAAGTTCCTAGGCCCTCCAGGGGGATGATGGGACCAACAAAAATAAAGCATTCATTAGAAACAAAAATGACACGTCCATATATACACATACTTGCAGCTAATCACTTACAGCCATGCGTGGAGAGCAGAGGGGCCAGGAGGGTGGCTGGGACGACATGCAGGAGGGGAGGTGTGGGGCAGGAGAAGGAAGGCCCCTTAGAAGGGAGCACAGGTTCCTTCTATCCTGTCTGCTCTCCATTGCCCCTCCCACACGGCAGGGGCTCAATGTATATGCTAGAGCAGTGAATGAGAAGGGGACCATGGCAAGAGGAAGGACCCACAGTATGCTGGTGATTCAAAGGTAGAGCTGGAGCCCATCAATGCACGGAGGAAGAGTTCCTAGTTCTGCAATGGTTTTCTGCCAAAGGCTGGCTTCCGACCATGGGCTGGTTACTCTTTGGGAAATAGGAAGGGACCGGCATTCTGTTTGTGCAGTTCCTTATATCTTACCTTCGTGTGTACTTAACACACATATATCCCTCGTGACGGCACATTCCAGAATGAAGCTGGAAACTGCAGTGTGAAATTGTTCCCCGGGGGAAATAGATGCCTCTCGCTGCCTCTCCCCTTCTTGCTTGGGTATAGCAGTGTTTGTTCAAGATACACTCCTCCTCTTCCCCTTCCTTCCTCCTTCTAGACCGTTACCAGATGGAGCCATGATGTGATCACAATGCCTAGGCTCAAGGCTGCTTCCTGGGAAGCAGTCTCCTTCCCTGGATATTTCCAGTTAAGCCAAGAAGGCAGGCAAGATGGCCATGGGCCCTGGGCGGCAAGGGAGTGGTGGCTGGACAGCCACGGCTTCACTTTGCATGGCTCCATCGGCAGCATCCACAAGCTCTTGCAGAGCCATGACAGAGGCCACCAGCTGAAGGTCAGAGGCCAGGAGGACTGGCACAGCACAGCTTTTACTCTGTCCTCGCGGAGAGCAGCGTGTCCTCGTGTTCTTGTCCACACATCTGTCTTCATCCCTCCCTTCCTGCCCCATGGACTTCAGGCTGCAGCCCCAGCGTGAAACATTTCCTACCTTCCGAGGGAGGGCCAGCCCACCAACAAAGACCTGAGCACAAATACACATGCTTCTGACAACCGTAATACCTTATCCCAGCTTAGGAGTGCATCCTGGTGGTCTGAGGCAATCCTAAGGTTCCCAGCCCTCTCAGTAGTGTTGGGTTTTGGCGTCTGAAACTCAAGGAAGTGCTTCCTTGATCACAGTGGGTGACCTACTGGATATCATGCGCGGCCATCATGCTTGGAATTGCAGAAGCCTTGTGACTGTGTTAGGACATTACCTACGGAACCAAGATGAAGACCAAGATGGAGAGAAAGATGAGTAGCTGGCATCCCCTCTGTAACATAGTGGAGCTGAGAAGTTGAGCTACCTGCCTTGGGATAGCAGGGAGTGGGAAGTATAGCATCTTGAACTCAGGTCCTGGGGTCTTTATTACTTAAGGTTATCACTCTGCTACTTGATCCACAACTCCATTTCTTGGTGTTGGTGGTTAATTGGAGATAAGAGTCTCATAGGCTTCCCTGCACAGACTGGCTTTGACTAGCATTCCTAAAATCTCAGCCTCCAGAATAGCTAGAATTACAGGTATGAGCCACCAGTGTTTTCCAGCCTTTTATTTATTTGTAGCCAGAAATATGTTCATCAAATTCCTATTCCAAAAAAAAGTGCCACATCTTCCTCTTGTGATGGGCTCCAAAGTCTCCACTCCCCAAGAGCAATTTCAAAAGGGGCATGATTAGCAGGGTGTGGGCCTGATATCTGCTTCCTCAGGCTTGGTCCTCTCATCTGAGTGACTGGAAAATGAACAGCCTAGAGACCCACAGAGAATTTAAAAGTCAAATTGTAGCATTCAGGCTAATTCATATGGGCTCCAGATTACAGCCCAAGGAATCATGATATAAGACTATCATTACAGTAAGTCTGATAATTAAACCTATCAAGATGCAAGGCCCAGAAGGCCCAGCTCAGCTGCTGGACCATCACACCTGCCACTTACCTCTTGCCTTTCATCTCTCGGCACGCCTGTCTGCTCTGCAAAGCCCCACCAACCTCCTGTGCCAGCTGCCTATAATAGGAGGCACCCCACGGAGGCTGAGAGGCAGCAGAGGACTTCAGTCTTGTCTCTCAGCCCCTGGCAGGGCCTCTGTAGCAGGGACAGATAGCCACCCCATCCCCATCACCAGCTTGTCCCTGCAGATTCTGGGAGCCTATCAGGCACGGCTGTCCAGAGGAAGGCCAGCCACCCAAGTTCTTCACCTACTGGACCATGCAGTTAGGGGCGCCCATCACCCCCCATCCCCTTGTCTCCAGAAGTCTGAACACAAGCTCTGTGGTTCCCCCCTTCCCCCCAAGCTGGCATCAGTCCAGGAGATCCTCCTCCAAAATCCTAGCCTCTGCTGATCACTTCTCCCCCTTCATTTTCATTGTTCACTGTGGGCTGTGGTGTAACTATGTCCTCCAGAGACTGGTGTGTGGGAGCATCATGCGGGAGGCTTGGTCCCGGGTTTGTGACGCTAAGAGGCAATGGGACCTTTCGATGGGAGGACCTAAAATCATCAGAGTACAGTCCTCAGGAAGGATGAAGGAAGTTCTTGTGGGATCCTGGGCTGGTTGTTCTGAGAGGGCTGTTGTGTAACAACAAGACTGGTCCTCTGACCTTCCTGCGTTTTACCCTGTAATCTCTGCCTCCCACATCCACACCATGCCAGGGTTCTCATTACGTCCTGAGGCAAGCTGTTCAGACTTTTAGCCTCCCAAAGAGTGAGCTATAGGAACCTCTTTGAAATGTCCCTAGCTTTAGGAACTTTGTTACATTTCTACTCGGTGCCTCAGTCCCAAGTTTCCAAGCAAGAGCTTGAACTTCCCATGGCGTAGATGAGCTTGTGGGATTCGAACCAGCCATTGTGGCTGAGACACAGCGCACCTATGGGCCTTGTGGGTAGTGTGGCTGCTTCCTAAATCCAGATGGGCCCACTTTCATGAGGACATTGAGCCCACCAGTGGGAGCCACAGTCAGATGCTGGGGAGAGGGGAGGTTGTCCTCAGATTTCCAGTGACCCTCCAACTCCATATTTGCTATTGTGAGACTGGCAATTCTTCCTTTTTTTTTTTGGTAATACTAGGATTTGAACTCAGAGTTTCATATTGGAGCCATATCTCAGTCCTTTTTTTGTTTGTTTGTTTTAGTTATTCTTTTAGACTTTTTCCCCAAGGCTTAATCCTTCCAATATCAATCTCTTAAGCAACTGGGCCTACAGAAGTGAGCCACCACACTCAACTTTGTGGTTATTTTTTTTTAAGTACAATACTTTTAAAACTATAGAACTACATGTTACGTGGTTTGTATTCCTGTTTTTAAAAATTGTCCTCACAAATGAGAAAAAAAACCCTTTGGTCAACCCATGTCCCAAATGAGGTTTCAAAGTGATAGTCCACAAGCCCTGTGGGAAACCCAGGCTGAGTTCTCAGCCTCAAATAAGTCGTCTCCTTTCCTCTGTGGTCAGTGATAAGGAGTTGAGTAACCGCGACGTCTAGGAAATGCTTTTCTAGGTTTAACTTGAATGAATGCACGTTTGCTGGAAGCTAACCTGAGAACATCTTTCTGCCTCAGCTAGCTGCCAGCTCACTCCCGACGCCCAAGGGCTTTAAAGACTCCTGCCCACTGAGCAGCAACCCAACATCACTAATGGTCTGCATTCTCCTGCCTTCCTTAGGAAGCAACTTGCTTGAGTAATGCTGGATTGCTTTTTTTCTCCTTTTTCTTTCCTTTCCCTTCCCCCTTTCCCCCTTCCTTCCCCCTTCCTCTCTCCTTCCTCTCTTTTCCTTTCCCTCCCTCCTTCCTCCCTCCCTCCCTTCCTCCTTCCTTCTTTCCTTCCTTCCTTCCTTTCTTTCATCTAAGGAAATAAATTGATTTGCTCAATAAGACACAGTTGCAATTAGGGCAAGAGCTGGGGGATGTAGCTCACTGGTGGAGCAATTACCTAGCATATGTGAGGCCCTGAGTTCAATCCCAATGTCCTAAAATTCATTAATTTAAAAAGTTATCGAGGTTCCCAGTTAGAAGCTCCATGACAGTACATGACCAAAACAGAGATTTCCCACAGTTCTAGAGACTAGATGTCCAGAGTGAAAGCACTGCTAGACTCTATGTCTGAAGAGGGCTAGTTGAAAGATGGAGCCTTCAGCTATTGTCCCATGTGGAAGGGGCAGAGGGAGCCTCTGGTGTCTCTGAAGGTATAAAGGCCCCAATCCCAGTCACGATGGCCCCATGCTCATGGCCTGATCTCCTCCCAAGGCCCCATCACCTATGGGTTGGGAATCCAGCATATAGATTTGTGAAGCCCCTTCTCAGGCTATCAAGCTGGGCACAGTGGTGTATACCTGTCATTCTAGCTACAGGAGGAAGTCTAAAGTAGGGAGATGGAGGGCTGGGCATTTGTCCCGGCATTTAGTGAGACTCTGTCTTAAAAATAACCAGTGCAGTAAAAGGCTGGAGGCGTGACTCAATGGTAGAGCATCTACCTAGCAAATTTGAGACCCTGAGTTCAAACCCTAGGACCATCATCTAAAACAAAAACAAAATCCGCCCCTGAGAGTAGACGCCTCAGATTGCGTGTCATAGGCTGACAATTGCCCTTGTAAGCTGAGTAATATGTAACTTACAGTCTGTCATGGCTCCATGTCTACAGCAGGCAGAGAGCTACAGGCCCTCCTGGGCCCTAGGTCTTGAGTTTCCTAGAAGCCTCCAATCCTGGTCTGATGGAAATCATCACACTCCATTGACACTCATGTTCTCTGTCCTCTTTCGGCCTGGGGAGGCAGTGTAATGTGCATGCATGCCTGCTCTCACACACACAAGTCTTTAAGTCTCCATCCAGCTGGACCAAAGCTACCCAAACACCTGCACAGCTCCTCCTGGTGGCAAGCAGCTCACTCCCTGGGCCCTCCCACCTGCCTCTCCTCCAGGTCTCAGCTCAAGGCCCAGATCCTCCCACAGCCTGCCTGCTGGCCTCCCGCAGGCAAAACCTCTCTGCCTGAAAAAAGCGTAATCTGATTTTGTAAGAGAATGATAGGTGACTTGAAATGACCAGTTAATTCTTGAATGGAACAATAAGGGATTACAAAGACTTAGGGGACCCATTGGTAAAAGGGCCCTGATGAATCTTCCCAGTTTTCTTTCAAACGTGAAAGGAATGATTACATTCAAAAATCACAAGCATTTGTAAAATGTTCTGAAAGTCATATGGAGTCTGTGATGCGGGATGCTCCGAGCCTGGTGGTCTTGAGGCAGTGACGTTGCTCCTCCCGGGGTGGCTCAGGTCTCAGCCTCGGTCCTCTTGGAGGAAGAGTCAGGTAGGAGGCAGAGGGAGGGTGCACTGGGCCAGAGCCTGTGGCCAGAGGCTTTCAGCATCCTCCAAGGTCCCGACTGAAACCTCAGCCCTCAAGGGGTGGTGTCAGGAGGCGGGGCCTGTGAGAGGTGATTAGTTCGCAGACTCCTATCAAGATTCTCCTCGGTGGATCTTCTCCCTGAGTCCCCCACCCTCCAGTCAGGCCTCTGATAGCCTCCTTTGCGCTCCTGCCTTTTCTTTTTCTTAGCTTCTAAGGATTTCTTCAGTGCTTGACTGGCTTTTCCTTACAATCCGACTGACCAGGGTGATATTATATTTCATAACATGCTTTTCAAAACTGTCTATGGTGGAGGATCCTTTCTTTATGTTTTCTCAAATACAGAGAGGACTGCATAGACTTCTGTATTATTCGATCGTCTCGTTGATCATCCACTAAGATGCTGAGGCAGAGTGAAATTGTCTGGGAAAAGCGTCTAAATCCTCAACGTTCACATCTAACATGGAATAGCCACATTGTTACAGCACATTCTGGACGGCTCCTGTCTGTCTCTGTAACACCTCACTCCCACACCCAGGGAGAATGGCAAGCAGGTGAGAGAGAAAATTCCCTGGCCCTTGTCTCCAGTGCCTTTGCTTTCAACAAGATTCAAATCCTTTTGCCTCATTACCCCTAGAGAGACCCGACACCTTTTGCGGGGAAAGAAACAATGAATAGAGGCCTCTAATAAAGAATGTGTTTGATGAACATCAAGAGAATGCTAAGATTAACTCCTGACAACATCGTATTTCCAAGGAATTAGCAGAACAATGTTGTCATTTGAATCAGTCCATCTACAACAATCAAATCAATGAAGCAGCCAGCTTTCCCACATCTTTCCCTTGATAAAAACAGAGCTTTTCATCTAGAGTTCATATGAGAATGAGACTTTTTGTAAATGTATATTGAGCCAGGTATGGTAGCTTATGTCTGTAATCTCAGCTGCTCAGGAGAAGGAAGTAGGAGGATGACAATTAGAAACTAGCTCAAGCAAAGTTATCATGAGACCTCATTTGAAAAATAAACTAAAAACAAAAATTCTGGGGGAACAGGTTAAGTAGTAGAGCGCTTGCCTAGCAAGCTAGGGGCCCTGAGTTCAAACCCAGGTAAACCTCTCCCCCAAAACACATTCGTTCTTTATGAGATGTCACCGAGGCCCTCAGTAGGTTCTGGAAACACAAGGTAAATGAACACAGTCCCGGTCTTCCTGGAACCGATGTTGCAGTGAGGAGGCGATAATGATTGGGTATGTGGAGTACGGTGCGCTTGGGTTGACGGGGCGGGCGGGGGCTGGGGGCACAGGGATAGTTCCCAGCATACACATGGGTGGGTGGGAATCCATCCATTCTAAGGCTGTTGGGGTCCTGGCACAGGGCAGAGAGGCAGGAAGGCCTGAAGTGGCTGGACACTCCAGTCATAAGCCCCAAAGGCTGAAAGGATCAGGTCTGAGGATCCTGGAAGGCAATCTGAGTTCCTGCCAGCATAGTGGGGCTAGTTCTCCGGTATGGAGAGAAGGTGCTAGAAGGTCAGATTGGGCTCCCTGGCCCAGCTGGAGATGACACCAGCTTGGATTAGGCAGGGAGATCTTTTACTCCTTTCATCTTGAGGGGAAACTGCCAAGAACCTAACTACTGAAATCCTTGGGGGGCGAAGTGGGCAGCCTTCTTGCTTGTCCAGATGGGGGGCTGTCAGAAGAGGCCCAAATCAAGGCATTTCTGCTTTCCTAAGGGAGGGAACATAACTCTTCAGTAGGACAGAGCCCACCAACCACAGGCATTCCATCGGGACATGCGTGCGTGCGTGCGTGCATGTGTGTGTGTGTGTGTGTGTGTTTCTGTGTTTTCTTCTATTCTCCCTGTTCTCAGTGAGTACCAGGTGAAATATGCATTGAAATCTAAGATGCACTGAGAACACTGTATCAGTCCATTTCTTGTTTACTTTAATGAAAGACTTGAGGCAGGATACTTTATATTCAAAGGGGGGGGGCTCGCTTTAGCTCACAGTTCTGGAGAGGAAGGGGGAGGCCTCCGTGATGGCCTTGTTGACAGAATTCCAAGGAGGCTCTGAGAACCATAGTCAGAAAGCACATGTGCAGGTGTGTGTTCTCTCTCGTTGTTATCAGACCACCAGAATTCACTTGCAAAGGATTTCTTCATTCAAGGGAGTTCAGCTTCCTTGTCATCCTCAGCCCCGTCCCTACTGCTCCTTCCACGCAGAGTCTTTGCAGGACGTGTTGTCTTCCAACATTGGTTTCACGTCTGTGGCCTCACTGTGCTGTATGTGGAGGTTCATCATCCTTACATTCCCTGTCTTCCTGTCTCCTTCAAAAGCAGAAGTGGGTCCTGTCATTGGTCCTCCTCCTGCCCTGGATACCTGCTACCCTCATGGATACTTAACGTAAGCCATCAAGTCTGAGTCCATCCAGGCTACACTGTCAATGATCCCATACATGGTATATACCATCTCCGTAGGTGGGATGTATGGAGTGGGAGGATCAGACCAGAGACATTTATTCTCCCTATTTGGAGGCTGAAGCCCAGGATCCAGGCGGGTCTGGTGTCTGGTGAAGCCTCCCTTCCTGGCTTGCCGCTGTTTCTTCACAGGTAAGAACAAAATGTGTCTCCGACAGAAGGGCACTGGCCCCAGGTGAGGGGTCCCTTGAAGGAAACTGATTGGCCCATGGTGAGGAACAAGGAGTCTCGCTGGGGCATTCCCGGGCAGAATGCTGAGTTACAGCATGGCGCCGCCGCCCTGTGCTGCTCACTGAACTGAAAAAGAAGTCACGAGGCCTGGTTCTACCCTTTGGCAGCCCTGATGACAGCCGTTCCTCTGAAAACATCAAAGGCTCCTGAGTCTCGGGCCACTTGGTGAAATACTACACTATTTATGTGACGTCTCAATGTCTGCCCTCTAGATCCTTAACGATGACAGAGTGAAAATACCGTTCTTACCATGAAGAAACCTGGCAGCTGTGGCACCTGGAGCAAGGGACCATGTAACCATCTCAAGTCAGGAGGATAATCAACAGCATTTGCTTCCTGCCACACGGCCTTAGGAAGAACGTAGTAACACGTTTTTGTGCTATTAAGTGTGTTCAACCAGAATCTGCTTATGAAGCCACTTCAGACAAGCTCACGGAGAGGCATTCTACAAAAGAGCTGGACTGAGTTCTTCAAAAACGTCAAGACAAATGTGAAAGACAAACATGGAGGAACGGCAGCAGATTGTGGGCAGCCGAGGGAAGTGATGACTGACCACAGCGCATGATCGGGGATCGTCTGACATGATGAGACAGCCGTGGGACGCTTGGTGACATCTGAACAAGGTCTGGCCATTATGTAATGTGTGACATCCATGTCAATTTCCTGAATGTGATCACTGTGCTGTGGTTAGCATAGAGAATGCTCTTAGCTTGAGGAAATGTGCACTGAAATGTTTACAGAGGACAAAGCCTGGTGCTCAGAAGAAATACAAAGTCGATGTAACTTCAGGTATAGACATGGGTGATGTAAGATTGCATAGATCAGCCCGGGCAGGAAAGATTGTGTGACTCTGATCTCCAATTAACCACCAGAAAACCAGAAGTGGCACTGTGGCTTAAGTGGTAGAGCACTCGCCTTGAGCTGAGGAGCTCAGGGGCAGTGCCTAGGTCCTGTGTTCAAGCCCACAACTGACCAAAAAACAAAACAAAAGAACCAAAAGGTTATACAGATGAGGTATAAAGATAAAGGTACAATATTAACATTTGAGGTCTCTGGAATAGCATGTGAACGCAGGCAGATTCTTTGTACTATTCTTGTAATTTTTCTAGAGTCTGACCTATTCAAATGAAAAAATGAAATAAAGGATAAGAAAACCATTAGGCTCCAGTCCTCATTGGCCTGGGCAAGTGTACATCTTGATCAAGTTTCTCCACTCCTCTGCCCCACCGGCCCCAGCCTTTGCAGTTGGAGGACTCATGGCTTGGCCTCCCTCTTTCTGGAACCTTCCAGCTAATTTCCAGCTTGACACCTTGCCTCCTTTTCCCAAGCCTATTATTTCTCCCAGCCTGTGTACCCTCATAGCTATCTCTTTGGAGTAATGGCCCCCTGAGATTGGGGCTGTCATGTGGCGTTCTGTCCCGTGTCCCAGACACTTCCCCTGCCTCCCCTTATGCTCCAGATAATCCACATTTCTAAAATCCTCCATTTTCCCAGGCACGGGTAACCTCTCCAGCGAGTGGAGTCTAGCTTCACTCTCTCCTCTATATAAATTCCTGTGGCTCCAAAGCCCAGCTTCCTGGACTATAGGAAGTTCAGTACTTAGTGGGTTCCTCCCCATATATTTCTGGAATAACTTAGGATTCTGTGAACATTTCTACAAATTCCACTTGGCTCTCCACACACCGTTGTGGTGCACAGAGCTACGATTTATGGCATCTGGCCTCCAATGTTCCTTCCATGAAGGGGATACTCCAAGATGATAACCACAGCTCTCTCTCTATTGGGGGAGGGGGAGAGAGGATGAGAACTGACAGGCCCCATGCCCCAGTGTCAGAGACTTTGGCACATGTGAAACAGAGAATGTTCCTCTGGGCCATTGCAGACATGGCAGTCCCAGAATGAGTTCCATGAGCTCAAATATATTAGCATTGGTAGAAAAAGACTATTTATTTGCCGGATAGGGCTGAGTTTAGTGTCAGCCATGGAGTTGTATCCAGGCCACAGCGCCTCCTGAAGACTCAGGCCTGGTTGCTTGGCCCAGCTCACCGTACAAGACTACTTCCTTCTTTTCTAGGCCTGTTGGCTCTCCCTAGGAACTAAATTCTCCTTTGATGTCTGAGATAGAGATCACGGACATAAGCAGGTAGGTGAGTGGTATTGCCTGCTGCCATTGGCTAGAAACAACTGAGAAGCAGCTCACTGTACACTGTGGAGGCTGAGAGTGTCATTCATTGGAGGCACAGAGGGTCCTCTATCTCATCATGGAGGGAGGGGTCCAGATTTGAACCCATAACCTGAAGGGCTCTTTGAGGAGAAGACCATAGACAATGGTCTCAAAGTGGAGCAGAGCAAACAATGTTGGAGGGCATTCCTGCTTCATTTGCTAAATGAGGTTTTCCTGGCCCATTTGGATGGTGGGAATATTCGAGATCTTTGTTCATATGAAGCTGCTGCTTCTGAATTGATATTTGGATTTATCCTGGCTGCTTATTTTTCTTTCTTTCTAATATCTTTTGCCTCTTAAGTATTTACCCAAAAGAAGGCAGCTTAAAGGATGGCACATGCTATGCAGTTCTGGAAAATGCTTGGGGAAAGTGGAGAAAAGGTTAAAGTGGCTGGCAATGTGGTTTTATAGAAAGAATGTGGGTATTAGAATCAGACAGGCCTGGGTGAAAATCTGGATTTGTTACTTACTATTTGAGTAAATGTTCCGAAGTTCAATGTTTCTCTCTATTAAAAAAGAAAGAAAGGAAGGAAGGAGGGAAGGAAGGAAGGAAGGAAGGAAGGAAGGAAGAAAGAAAGAAAGAAAGAAAGAAAGAAAGAAAGAAAGAAAGAAAGAAAGAAAGAAAGAAAGAAAGAAAGAAGGAAGGAAGGAAAGAAAGAAAGAAAGAAGGAAAGAAAGAAAAAGACACTGCTGTCTACTCCTTAGGTTAAATAGGTTAAACCTATTTTAAATCATCAGCCTTAAGGACAGGTTTAAAGAAATACAGCCTTTTTCCATGGTTGATCTCCTAGGATTATACTGAGAAAAAAAATTTGGTGCCTGTCCTGGGGCTTGAACTCAGGAATTGGGTTACTATGGTTAAGCTTTTGTGCTCAAGATTAGCACTCTACCACTTGAGCCACAGCTCCACTCCACTTTTGGCTTTTTTTTATTTTGGTAGTTAATTGGAGATAAGAGTCTTACAGACTTCCCTGTCCAGGCTGGCTTTGAACTTCGATCCTCAGATCTGAGCCTCCTGAGTAGCTAGGATGACAGGCTTGAGCCACCAGTGACTGCGCATGTAAGAAGTTTTGCTGTCTATATATTTTGGTTCATTCCTCTATGGGTAACCCTTGAGTTAACTTGAAGCTGGTCTTGTTTCCATGGAGATGTATATAAGATAAACAGATCAGAAAAGGGGAAACACAGACACCGTCTCTCGCGCCCACTCACAACCAGTGCTCAGCCTCAGCAGAATTATTTCCAAAGAAATGTTTCACCATGCTTTCAGGAAGGCCGTGTGCCCCTTTAAAACCCTGACATGCTTTTCATTCTACAGCTCTTGAAATGAGCAATAATTGGAAACAGATGATAATGAACTTCACATAGCATTGGATCAAAAGTGGAATTATTGAGGTCACTATTGTCTAAGATAATTAGCCCGACACACCATTGAGCCCAAATGGCTAGCTTTTCTGCATATGCACATTTATTTGAAGAACTTTTTTTGTGTGTTTGCATGTCTTGGGATTTGAACTCAGGGCCTGGATGCTGTCCCTGAGTTTCTTTTGCTTAAAGTTGGCACTCACTCTACCACTTGAACTAGAGCTTCAGTTCCAGCTAGTGGGGGTAACTTATTAGAGATAAAAATCTCATGGACTTTCCTGCCTGGGCTGCCTTTAAACCATGATCTTCAGATCTCAACCTCCTGAGTAGCTAGGATTATGGCTGTGAGCCACCAGCACCCAGCTTGAAGAAGAACTTTTAATAGGCAGAATATTACATGTTTTCTGGGCCCTACATGATTTCTCGTCTAATCAAAACAGCTTTATTCTAAAATTGTGACTTTCCTTTCTTGCTTCTTTTCTCTTCTTATTCTTTTTATGGGCATTATTAATTTATAAATTTCAAAGTCAAAGTGTTTCTTTGAGTGAACATGGCGAGGTAAGCACATAAATCACAGACTGGATATAAGTAGCTGTGATCTGCCTGTCCCTTCCCTAAGTAATGCTTTCAGAGTAAAAGGGGATGCGAATCATTTAAAGACAAAATCTGATGCATTTAACCAACTCACTCTGAAATGTTTCACCAAATAACTTCTGTCTTAAGTAGCTTATTAAACAAAGCAGCAATTAGATAATAGACATTTCTTAATTAGACTTCACTTCAGATCTCTCTTCAAAGTATAATGGCAGAGAGGAGACCATCCCTTTCCGGGGATGTAAATATTTACTTGCAAGCCTAATGATAAAATGGTTCCCTCCACTTCCCCTCTATTAAGAGGACCAACGTTTGATGAGTGAAAATCAACCCACATCTTACCCATGACATATGTCCTCAGGATATGACACCTAAAATGATCCAGGGCAGACCAAAGTCACAAAGGCAGCAACATATAAAACAATGGTTAACAACGGTAAACAGTCTCCGTGTCTCATCAACCACATAAAAGAAAGAGAAAGAGCATGGGATTAGACCTTTATTGGTTGCTTTATTAGTCAGTGGCACATGAATTTCCCAAGGTTCCTAGCAACGAATTAGCTGAGCCTGATTCCAGATTCACAGGCAGAAGATTCGGAACTACCAGGGATACAGGAAGATTAATGGAAGTATTTTCCCCAAATCAGACATCTAGATGTCCCCAGACAGACCAATTAATACTTTAGTCTCTTCAAGGTGATCTCTGAGCCTTAGCTAGTAAACTATGAGGACTGTAGTTACTGTAGAGAGAAAGACCAGGCCATCTATGGACATCAGGTGTAGAGCAAAGATGGAAGGGGAAACAGGGTCATCCTCTTTGTCTACAAGCAAATGTATAGGATGAATTGGTGGAAAACTTAAGCAGCCACAAAACCATAGAATCACCAAGTCTTGCAGCTGGAAAATTGTAGAAGAGAAAATTACAGCTGAGAGTAGTGAAATGACACGCCCAAGGAAACCACACCACCCTTCACCACTTGTAACTTCGATGGAAATAGTCTTTTTCCTGACCTATAAGAAGAAAACAGAATGAGCATAGTGTGTGTCAGCACATCAGATGCCCATGCAGATAGACCATTGCCCAACAGAGGAAGTATGGATTCACAGAACTAGCTTCTTACTTTGAACACTGTTTCCTGTAATTGGGTGAGGCTGGGGGCAAATTCTGGTCAGAGTCCTCAAAGATAAAGGGAAGCTCTGTGTATAGAGAGATGCCAACTGTACCCACCCCCCCAGTAAAGACTTTTCATCCATGTACCTGTCAATCTAGTACCGGATGAGGCATGCCCAGCAGGGAAGAAGGCTTTTAGAAAAGATAGAACAAGATTAAGGCACAATCTATTCTCTCAAGAAAAAGTTTAAGGTGCATGTGGGGGAAGGGGGGGTCAGTGGCTCACACCTATAATCCTAGCTACTCAGGACATTGAGATCTGAGAATCACAGCTCAAAGTTGGCCTGAGCAGGAAAGTCTGTGAGACTCTTATCTCCAATTAACCACCAGAAAACCGGATGGGGAACTGTGGTTCAAGTGGTAGAGTGCTATCCTTGAGCACAAAAAAGCTCTGGGACAGCACCCAGGCCCTGAATTCAAGCCTCACAACTGATGGAAAAGAAAAGAAAAAAGAAAAATTTAAGAGCTGTAAAGGATAACCACAGATGAAGAACAAAGATTGGAGATTGAAGATGACCGACCCCAACAGGTGCATACAGAGGGGAGATATCACAGGTTGTTGGGCCAGGCAAGGATAGTTTGACCAACCTGAGAGTCAAAAGGGACCTTGAAGGTCAGATTGGGTAGAGGGATAGGATACACAATTGTGGTTGGCTAAGCAGGAACAGGATTTTATAGGTAGGAATTAATACAGCCCCAGAAAGTCAGGGAGCTCTAAGTTGGAGTTAAGTTAGAAATTAAGACTGAATCCCTAAGGAAGGTATAGTGGGTGATGGAACAAATCATTAAGCTGGAACAACAGAAAACAAAGCCCAAGAGTCTAGACTCATTTCCTTGGAAACCACTGTCTTACTTGTGTGTTAAGGAAGACCAAATTTGCAATTTGTAGAGGTACATCAGTGTTCTGGAGTCTCCTTCACAGCATGAATTAATATCTTGACCTATGTACAAAATAAGAGACCCATCATCCTTCCCCTATACAAGCCAATTATTCCTTTGTACTCCCTAAGAGGAAATTGACAAGAGAGTTTTAGAATCCATTTCTGAATCCACTAGACTCTCTTTGTTTTTTTTTTTAATTTTAATTTTAATTTTTTGTGAACATACTGTACAGAGGGGTTACAATTACATGGACAAGGTAATGAGTACATTTCTTATTAAGCATTGCAGTCTCCTCCTTTGTTTACCCTTCACATCCCTTCCCAGCCTCCCCCCCCCACCAAATCCTCCCCCTCTCCGCCCCCCCCCCCCCGCACCAAAGTTGTAAAGTTCGTTTTCAACATGACAACTTGTACTTCTCATTGTTGCAACAGGTCCACCTGTATCCTTAAATGACTTGCTTTTCCCCATCTCCTCCACAAATTATACCGACATCAAATATAGTGAAAGCAGGGGTTATACTGTGGGGGAGGGACATACAAAGCAACAAAGAAATAATCTTATAAATGCGTTAGAAACAAATGCATGAAAGAAAAAAACATTAAAATACATATCTAAGGGTTCATTTTCCTAACATCACATTATCTGACCTTTTCTGCTTCACTCATACATATACTAGATATTGCAAATAAGGGAAACCATGGGACCTATGTTTCTTTGGGCTTCGCTTATTTCACTTAATATAATTTTTTCCAAGCCTTTCCATTTCCTAACAAATGGGGCAATGTCATTCTTTCTGATGGAGGCATAGAATTCCATTGTGTATATATACCACATTTTCTTGATCCATTCATCTACTGAGGGGCATCTGGGTTGGTTCCATATCTTAGCTATGGTAAATAATGCTGCAATAAACATAGTTGTGCTGGTAGCTTTAGTGTGGCACGAGACTCTCTTTGAACAACCTAAGATATGGCCAAAGCTATTAAGTATCCAAGTATTAAATTCTCTGAAGACTTGCCTTTTCGCCTTCTTCTTCTGACCTGAAGTGTCTTCTTAAACTTATGGGCTCCCCTCTAAAAGAGGATGCACACCCTGCTCTGACTTTCCTATCATATTTTTAAATTTTTATTGTTGTTATAAAGGTGATGTACAGAGGGTTTACAGTTATAGAAGTCAGGTAAAGAGTGCATTTCTTTCTGGAAAATGTCACCCCTTCCCTCACTCTCTCCCAGTTTTTCCCTCCTGTACTAACCCACAAGTTGTATAGTTCATTTCCAACATAATGTCCAGTGAGTACTACGGTTGCATTGGTTCACCTGTTGTCCCTCCATTTCTGTGACTTCCTATACCCTCCAAAAGGCAGATAAAAGAACAACTAAGACAAAAGAAAGGAAAACAAAACAGCATCAGAGGAAAAAAGTCTTGTTTTCATTTCCTGAAGTTCATTTTGATAAAGAATATTTTGTGTGATCAGATGCACATAGGCAAGTGGCGCTGTAGCTCAAGTGGTAGAGCGCTCACCTTGAGCTGAAGAGCTGAGGGACAGCGCCCAGGCCCAGAGTTCAAGCCCCAGAACCGACCCAAAAAAAAAAAAAAAAAAAAAAACAAAACCCAGATGCACATAGGCATGGTACCTTTCTGTTCTTCTCTGAACTGCCTGTTATTATCTCAGATCGCTGGGGTCTGGAATAGGGAAAGGTAAACTGAGGTACCAAGAAATGACGCAATCATCCAACTGGGACACTAATTCATGATTAAAACATGGCCCACCCAAATGCCTTTCTCTACATAAAGATTATTTATAAGAGGTTTGATTTTAAGCCTGGATTTACAAGGAAGTTCAAAGCAGAAAAATCAATTGCAGAATGAAGAAAAACTGCAGCTGGAAAAGTCTTTAAAAAAAAAAGAAAAGAAAAGAACCCAGAAAGCCTTCCAAGTAGTTACTCAGTTTGGGAATTTAAGGAAGGTAAAGACCTGTGTCCAAGAAGAAACGGCTTTGGGGAAATGGAAGAATGGAAAGTCTCACCTTCAGCCTATTTTGGTAACCTAGTCTTTATACATATCTGAATCAAAACATGGCATCCCCAACCTTTGCCTGCAATAAGAAAAAGGCAAGTAAAAGTCTGTTGTCAAGATACTGACCTCAGTACAGAACTGAGGGGCACTGGGAAGACAGACCGGCCCTCAGCAAACTAGCACCTCTGGCTTCCTCCATGCCTCTTCTTTTATATACAGCCCCCTTCCCCCAGCTCCCTGTCACTCAGTGCTGTGCTTGAGGTGGGTAAGTTGAGGAGGTGCCATGGGAAGAAATTCTCTCGCTCTTCCTGTCTTCTCTGGTATTCAGTGGTCAGGAGTTTGGGCTCATGTTTGACAGCTGACTAGCATCGCTGCTTGCTCTCTGGAGGTTGCAGAGTTGAACTTGATAGCAAATGCAGGTGTCCTTGCAGCTGTTTTGTTTCCTGGTGGCAGAACAGGCATTTACTTTGAGCAAAGGCTTCTCAGTCCGGGCTGCCCTCGTGTATGAGAGCTGCCAAGCGCATTGAAGTTTGTTTGCCAGAGGAGGGAGAAAGACAAAAGGAAAGAAGCAAGAAACAGCAAAACCAGGCTTCCTTAGCACTGACTGTATATCACAGGGGAGTATAGCAGGGGGAGTGCCTGCTGGGGAAGAGGTATTCATGCAACTCTTTTGTACAACTACTTAAAGACTTAAAAAAAAAAAAAAAGACTTTCCTGCCAGAGCAAGCTTCAAGCTGTTTTTCTTTTCTTTTTAATTGCTTACTTTTGAATCTGAAATTGAATGTAGAAGAAATGTAGAAATCAATTTGAGTTATTCTTCTGAGTCAGCTGACTGCGGAATACTGCAGATTAAAACTCAGGCAATATGGGTCAATGGCGATTTTTTTAAAAATGGACAGAATTTTCCTGGCTATGTCCAGGGAAAGAGGAAAATGGAAGGGGTATAAGAGGCTAACCCATCTTTTGGGGGTCTTGTACCCCATCTGTAACGTTTTAGGTGATACATTTCTAAGACAGTTTAAGAATATGGAGGCCTTTCAAACCCCAATACTGCCAAAACTACATATATATTTCCAAACTGAGATGATCATAAATGAAATTTATGTTACTGAGGAATGACACGAGTTAGTCTGCCAAGAAGAGAATTTATCTTCAATGTTTATCTCTTGATAATCAATATGTATGTTTCCAGGCTCATTTAGATTGCTTGTTTAATGTCCATGCATTTTCTTAATAAATGAGTTAATCCTATCAAAAAAAAAAAAAAAAAAGAATATGGAGGCCTGAGAAGACCAGTGCCTTGTTTTCTGAGAGGCCTTGAGCTCCGCCAACTAGCGTTAAATTCACCATATTACCTGTCTTTGTAAATGAAGTTTTATTGGAACCCAACTATGCCCATTCATAATTCATAGAACACCCCCAAATTTCCCTTGTGCCCTGCCTTCAAGAGAGAGAACAAGGAGGGAAGGAGGTGGAAGAGGGAGGAGGAAGGGAGGGAGGGAAGGAAAGAAAGGAGATAGACTAACAATTGAGATTTTGTTAGGAGGCGAAAGTCCTGTCTGCTCAGGGCTGGGGATATCTGTGGATCAAACATCCAATCCTTCTCTTGAAATTCCTTAGAACTTCATTTTGTATTCTCAAACTATCCTAAATTTCCAGGATCTTGGCAGTAACCCCAGGAAGAAGGGCAGGGAAAGAAATGTTGCATTCAAAATCTGTATTGACTAGAGAAATGTCCCACGAGGGCTTTGTACCTAGAAGTTACTGCATGTGGAGTTTCCTGACACCAGCAAAATGTGGCCTGCGGCTACAAATTAGGTTATGAAAAACTCCAGTTATGTTCTGTGGATGTGATATAGAGAACAGGAAGCTGACTTGGCCACTCCAGGAAGTTGGAACTTCATTTGCAGTGGTTCTGGGGGCCTCAGCAATTTAGACATCAATGGCTCATGACTCAGTGATTGTGCTCTGCTTTATTGTTCTCGATACTTCTTCCTAGAACAAGACCATTTAAAGCAGTCCAGCTCTTCCAGTGATCTCGTCCATTGTACCTCCAACTGGAAGATTCTGTGCAAGTCAATATTTCTACCAGTAGGTGGTGCTAACACAAACAATGCTACTAAAAACATATCTGGTGATAAATTAGCTAGACTCTAATTAAAGCTCCTTCACTGCCTCTTCCCTCTGGTCTAATAGAACTTTATAATTAAGTAGGCCATGAGTGGCTTCACCTCCAGGCTTAATCTCTTCCCTGGAATGGAATCATGGAAAGAATTCAAGTTAGAATGAATTTTGGCTGTCCTGCTAATAAAATGCATTGGCCAAGTCACCTAATCTTTCTAAGTCTAGGTATCTTTGTTTTTTAAAATAAAGGAGTTGGACCTGTTAGATCTTTGTTTCCTAGATTTGGAAAAGCAATTCTATTCAATCCCTTATAAGACCATACTTCCCATGCAAACTAATTACATTATAAGAAAAACTTAAGATCCCAAGAAATTGGGTCTTTGGCACAAGACTGGGCGGGGGGGGGGGGGGGCGGGGGGGCGGGAGGGAGTAACTGGCTCAGACTTCCTGTAGGGCCATTTGGCAAAGAGTAACAAGAGTTCTAAAAATGTATTTATCCTGTGACCACCAATTCTGTGTGTCTGGGAATTAATCTCAGAGAAATAATTACATACACACACAGAGGCAAATATGTAGCCAAATGGACATTCTATAGACTAGAACATTTTGGTTCCTTTGGAAGCTCAATGTAGTTTTGTTTGCCAGTTTCTGAACCTTCTTATAATCTTTAGAACTACATGACAATACTTGTGCCATACCCCCTTCAAAAAAAAGCACAAACTATTACCTAGTTATAAAATGAAAGGGAGAAATAGAACCTGAGGTTTATGGAAGAGTTTTTGTGTGCCAGGCATTATACTAAAAGTTTTCAAGTGTTCAAACAATAACCTATGCAACAGCTATTGCTGTTTCATGGACAAGCAATCTGGGGCTCAGATAAAGCTACATTTCTTGCCCAAAGTCACCCAATGCTGACTATGAAAGAAGTGTGTCTTCTCCTTCATAAAGGTCAAGTTGTCCAGGGCTTGGGAAAGGTCCCCTGCATTGTAGGTAAGGGGCAGGAAATCCCCTTGGACTTTCATTGTGCCTGAGAATTGGAGTGAGGCACTTTGGAACCTTTGAGGAAGAGCTGTCATTTCAAAGCTTCTGCCAATTCTTTGTGCCACTAAAAATGGAAACCCAGATTGGTCTGTAGGGACCAAGGCTTTCTAGTAGGAAAAAGCACTTAATTGGGCTTTTATCTGTACGAAAGGAAATTCCATTCTGGAAGGGCAAGGCCTAGGCAAGGAAAGCCTCAAGCTCTGTGTCTACCACAGAAAATGGGTGGGAGCTATTCCCGTGACACTGGCCTTGTGTCTTCCTGTGGTAGAGGGAAGGAAAAAGCTTTTGGGACCTGACACTTGGAGGGAGACACACAGGCAAGGCAAACCATGGGTGGAGGTGGGGAGGGAGTAGGTAGCACTCGAAGCAATAAGCTGTGGGCCTCAAGGTCAAGGAAAATCCACAGGAACGGGTGGGAAGGGTGATGTCCAAAGACTGGGATGTGATTGGCTATGGCTGACTATGAGCTTAAACTTCTACTCTGTCTTGTTCTTCAGATTCCAGCAGAGCCAGGAAGCCTTGTTAACATTGCCCAGTGGGGAAGAGAGGCACTGGGTCCAATCTGAGCCAAGGACACCATTCACATAGAGAAGTGTTAAGTAAACATAAAGACTAGGTCTAAGGCTGGGAATGTGGCTTAGTGGTAAGAGTGCTTGCCTGGCATGCATGCAGCCCTGGGTTCTATTCCTCAGTACTACATAAACAGCAAAAGCTAGAAGTCATGCTGTGGCTCAAGTGGTAGAATGCTAACTTTGAGCACAGAGAGGCTTAGGGACAGAGACCAGACCTGAATTCAAGCCCCAGGACTGGCAAAAAATAAAAAAAGAAAGAAAAGAAAAGAAAAAGACTAGGTCTATACTCCTTGCAAAAGTCTGGGGTTGCCTGAACTCTAATAGTATGGAAGCTGGGATTACTTCATTTTCATCTCTTGTAAGAAAAAAAGAAAACATGGCCTTGGAAGGTTGTAATAAACTCAAGGACACACAAGCTCCGAGTCATTTGTTTTGCAGGACTGAGAGTTAAGCAGGTCTCCAGGACCACATAGAAGCATGTTTCTTAACAGGGCTCACTTGCTCTAGGGTCTCTCTGACCACAAACACTCGGCCACCGGCAGCAGGCTAGGTGATTAGAGCACTGGGTCATGCTATAATGGGAAAAGGCTTCCCTGCTCTGGCTGACTGACTAATCAGCCTGCGGCTTTATGGCATGATGGGTATCCCTAGCAATTCAGAACTGTGTCAGCTCCCTGGAGCCACCAGTAGCATGTCAGAAGGAACAGCTATGTTCCCAGAGGGAACAGGTGGAGGATTTGCAAACTTGGGCTTCAGGTAAAGACAGCTCCATGCGTGGTGGAGCAGCGAGAGGAAGGCTGAGGGGGGGCTCAGGATAGAAGGTCACCATCTTTATTTAAAACAAGGAGAGCTGCTTTGATAGACTCCCCCACACCAGACACTCGGCCTTTTTCTTATTATTTTAAAGTCAAATGTAGTTTGAGCTCATTATCAGCCTATAGTCATTTTCTAGAAGTGCCATGACACATCACCACAAACTTGGTGGCTGAACACAGCAGAAAAGGCTGGAAGTCTGGAGCCAAGGTGTCTGTTCTGCTCCGCTGGGAGGCTCCAGGGGATCAGCCTCCCTTGCTCATCCAGCTTCTGGTCATTCCAGACATTCCACAGCACTCCTTGGCCTGTGGCCACAGCATTCCAGTCTCCGCCTCCTTCTACACATGGTCTTTTCCTCTTTCTTGTACGGAAAATCAGTCACGACAAACAGAGAAGCCACATTTTGAAAGGCCGAATTGGGAGTCTTTATTAGAAAGCTGGTGACTGCGCCCTTGAATACACTTAACATTATTAGAAAACTCAGCCATGAGAGCAGGAGAGGAAAAAGAAAGAGCAGAAAAACAATACCAACAAACCAGATCAACCCCAATGGAGAGGCGAAGGGAGACGCCATGGTGACCAGAGGAGAGCCAGGAGGCAGGAGGCATGGCGTAATGGTACCTGAACTGGTCCAGGCCTAAGTAGGGTCCTGGTCAGGGGGCAGAGTCACAGGGAACTTGAGAGTTCGTGAACCAAGGCTGGCAGGTCAGTAACCCATTGTCCAAGTCCCAGCTCCTGCTTCTAGGAATTCAGGCACAACCATCACCTGGTAGGTGGGACTTCATCTTCCTCCACCACGAAGACAAGATGATACCAGTTAAACCCAATTCCCCATCATCCACCATGTGGCCAAGATGGCTCCGATTAGACCCAGTATCTTTATTTCACTCTCCCTATGTGTCTCTCTGTGTGTTTCATACAAAGATACTTGCCATAGGACTTAGGACCCATCTGGATAAGCCATGGTGACCTCTCGTGGAATCCTTCATGTCATAACACTTACAAAGATCCCTTTCACAGGATCCATGTAGACACGAATTTCGGGAAGATACCACTTGACTCCATACTTGGCCCCTTGTATTCAAATTCTACAGGGCAAATGATTTGCCAGCATGGAATTTTGCCACCTCAGTGTGGATTGTTCAGTGTTGGGGATGGTATAGTGAAACTTCAGGATCAGCCTGGGCCCTTCTCTGCTTTCCCACTCACCCCAGAACAGTCCCCAAGGGCTGTGTGGGGATGCTGCTTGAATTCATCCACCCACAACTTTGTGGATCATAAGCTTAATCGCCCTGATGGCTTAGTGGATGCATACAAAAGAGAGACCAACTCACTTGCTCTCTGTCCCTATGTGATAGACTCTGTCATATGATGATGCAGCCAGAATGTCAGCACCACAATCCTGGATTCCCTTAGAATGGTCAGCTAAAAAACATCTGTTTATGATTTTGCTAGTCTCAGGTATTTTCTTTTTTTTCTTTTTTTGTCGGTCGTGGGGCTTGAACTCTGGGCTTGGGAGCTGTCCCTCAGCTCTTCAGTTCAAGGCGAGAGCTCTACCATTTGAGCCACAGCGCCACTTTCGGTTTTCTGGTGGTTTATTGGAGATAAGAGTCTCACAGACTTTCCTGCCCAGGCTGGCTTTGAACCGTGATCCTCAGAGCTTAGCCTCCTGAGTAGCTAGGATTACAGGTGTGAGCCACGGGCGCCCATCAGGTATTTTCTTATAACAATAGAAAACAGACTAGGACAAGTCCACACCATTTCCTCATCATCACCCGATCATGTCCTTTTCTTCAGACATCAAGCCACAGAATTCCCTACCTGAGCAGTAGCAATCTCCTTTGCAGATTAGGTAACTGTAACCCCTCTATATATCACCTTTATAATAACAAGTAAAAACTTTATAATGTCTTTGCCTCTGGTCTTGCCCTCTTTCTATGGATCCTTTTACCATCAGCCCTAGTGATAGGCCACAAACGAAAGTTAAGACCATATAGTGCTTGCTTGCATTTTCAATGCAATCCAAGCCTCTTGGCTGGGCACCCATGGTCTTCTATGAGCAGGTCCTTCCTCCCCAAGGCAGTCACAGCTGCCCTTACACCTCCTGTCCTCCCGCTACTCGGGTCATGCATAGTACCTAACACTCCCTTGCTTTTAGAGCCCCTGCTCCTGTCAAAAAACTCCTTTTCTTCTTCCCACAGTAAGATACAGCCATGTAGCATAGCTTCCGGACTCCGAGAAGGTGACCTAATTTGGAGAAAGGGCCTTTGCAGATGAAAATGACTTACATCTCAGGCCAAAGTCATCCTGGATGACCTGGTAGTAATCCAGGCACAAGTGTCCTGATGGGAAGAGCTGACTCAGGGGCACACAGAAGAGAAGGCTGTGGGAAGATGGGGATTACACAGATGCACAGGACAGCCCAGAGTTCATGCAGGTTGAGCCAAGGGAGGATTCTTCTGTCAAGGAGGACTGCAGCCCTGCCAACTCTTTGGCTTTGGGCCTCTAGACTTGCGAGAGAATTTTTCTACTGTTTCAAGCCACCCAGCTTGTGGACATTTGCTAAGCAGCCCTGGGAAGGCAGTGCCCAGGGCGCTGGAAGGCTGTGCAGGCTAATGTCTTCACAAGAGCACCTGGCTGAGAAGGTGAGCAGGAGCAGAGTCCAGCACATGCTGGGCTGCGTCGCCATGTGTCCCACACCAGGTCTTCCCTTTCTTCCCTCCAAGGCTCCTGATGAGTCAGTAATAGCCCTCATTCTTGGGTGTTCCTTCTGTAAATGTATTTAATTTAAAATGTTATTATTTAAAAGAAGAGAAACAGCAGGGAATCCACAGGAGAATTGGAGCTGTGCTAATCCCCAGACATCTGTGCCGAGATCCACACTGCTACATTTCTGCTGCCAAGCTTGTAGCCCTCGCTGGCGGCTTCCACAGCAGACACTGGCCACGGCGAGCTCCGTCTTTCTCTTCTTGGAGAGAATGTGGTGTGGAAGTGTTCACTGCTGCCAGAGACCCTCAGAAAAGGGCCGGGTGGGGGACCAAGGGTGCAGAAAGGGAAATGTGAATGGATTGTCTGGTGGGTGAGGGGTTCTTGGGTGTTCTGCATAGTTCTGCTCCTAGACTGTGTCTCCAGGAAGCCTCTTCTACCCACATACCTTCCCTCCCCCGCTCAGGCTAGTGTAGACCTTTTTTCTGCTCCAACAAATGTATTTATCATTCTATAGAACAATGATCTCTTCTGAGTTATGCCCCATCCTCTGTATCTTAGAAGCAAAGATGTGTTGTTCTGCTCTCTCCCTGATGCCTGACACACAATAGATGTCCAAAGGAGAGTAGTGAATGGATGCACAGACCCAGCAATGGGGCTCCTGGGAGCGCCAGGCCGGGGGAAGGCATCATTATTAGTAGCACTGGGATGGGTATTGAATAAAGGTGATTTCATACCCATCGAAATTCTGCCTAAACTAGCTATCAATCTAGAACTGAAAAGTGACCTAAACATAGAGCATCACCCGGACATTAACATCTTACAGCTGCGGTATCTGATCTGGTGTCTTTATCTCTCCCCTAATTGAAGCATCACTGCCTCAGGATTATTTCCATTTGGGCCAAACACATGCTCTGTGCATCCAATGGGACATAGCACGCTACATTCCACGCAGACATACGCATGAGCTCATGCAAGTCCCAGGGTGCTCATCTGGTCCAGATTGGAGGAAAACTAGCTGCACAGAGAAAAACACATCGTGTATCAACTTAATACCAAACAGATTTTATGACATACTGGAACTGCTTTTGATAATCTACTAATATATCAGGAGAGCTAATGAACTAAAAAAGACCCAGCTAATCATTGTATCTTTGAGGTCTGGATAATGTCTGTGTAAATTGCAGAGATGACAGAAAGACAAAAAGATGCAGGGAGCGTAGGGAAAGTTACCCAGCAGCCCTCTCCACCCCCAGCAGCAATTCTGTCTGTTGGAGCCAGAGGTTTACTTTGCCAGTTTATGAACATAGACAGCTCCCCCCCCCTCTTTTCTGGCTAAAAGTCAGGGTGGATTTTTCCAGAGACAAAGAAAGGCTGTGGCCTGGCCACTCCTACCCCTGGTAGACATGGACAACCTAAACCTCCCCATGGATGCTACTAGAAGACGGCTCGTGCAAGGTGGCCTCCTGGGTGACTGCTCGATCCCTTGGCGGCTTCCTCATTGTTCTGAGTAACCCACACCAACTCATTTGAACACAACAGCATTCTTATAAGACGTGCCGAAATCTCTGCTAGATGTTTTCAGTCAAAATCCATATTGGAGCCGAGTTCCAATGGCTCATGCTTGTAAACCTAGCTACTCAGGAGACTGACATCTGAAGACTGTGGTTCAAAGCCAGCCCAAGCAAGAAACTCTGTGAGACTCTTATTTCCAATTAGCAACCAAAAAGAAGTAGAGGCTGTGGGTTAAGCCTTCAGTAAAAAAGCTAAGGATAATGGCCAGGCCCCAAGTTAAAGCCCAGTATGCACACACACACACACACACACACACACACACACACACACACACACACACACTCCATGTCCAGCTTTCCTGTGCTCATTCCCCTTGTGGTTTTAAGTGGCACTGTATGTGTGGGGCTAACAATGACTTCAGGATTCCAGTCAACCACTTGATGATGTGAGACTTGACAAAGCTGCTTAATGAGTCTAACCTCAGTTTCCTCACTGAACAATAGCAATTTCAATGACGTAGGAGTTAAGAATTTGGGGATGTTAGCAAAACCCAACTCTGATTGTAATGAGAGAAAATAGGTAATGGAAGGGAGAGATGAACCCAAAGAAATGCAAGGTGAATGAATGAACCCATCTTGGGAAAGACAAGGACTGGAGACTTGTAAATTCTCGGCAGCAGGAGCTGCCACTCATGGGTCCACACTAATTTCCTGGTGGTCCCTAGAACAGGGAGACTGTGCCTTCCCAGCTTCCTCAGCTGAATCAAAGGCAGCACATTCCCTAAGGACAGTGATATCTGACCTTTTACCCACTATAATTGATGGCTACCCCAAATACCTGCCTGGAGAACATATTGGGAGGTGGCAATACATACAAAAGCTTAATGTAAGGTTTCTGTTTGCTTACTTTCGTTAATGCAAGATGTCCAATTAGGAAAGAGGAGGACTATTTGCTGTCTCCAGGGATGGGCGATGGGGAATGGCATCTGGAAGTTTGTAGAATTCTATTCAACTATATGAGTATCTGGGGAATGGGGGGATCACACTGGCTCTTAGAGCACAGAGTGCTCTAAGTTGGAAGGCCCAACTTCTTAGAATGTCCTCACCGCAGAGCCCTGCATTAGAGTCAGCCCAGGCTGTCCCTGGGGACATCTGGATGGATCCCAGTGATACTGCCATTTGGTTTTGCATTTATTTTCATGTAGATTATAAGTGTTTTGAGGTGTTTTCTTTTTTCTTTTTCCTTATTTTTGGTCCGTTGTGGGGCTTGAACTCAGGGCCTGGGTGTTATACCTAAGCGTCTTGGTGCTCAAGGCTAGCGTTTCGCGGCTTGAACCATAGCAACACTTCTGGATTTTGAGTGGTTAATTGGAGGTGAGAATCTCACAGAGACTTTTCTGCCCAGGCTGGCTTTGAACCATGATCCTCAGATCTCAGCCTCTTGAGTAGCTAGGATTACAGGCATGAGCCACCAGTACCCAGCTAGGAGGTGTTTTCTTTTTAGCGGTAGATAGATAGATAGATAGATAGATAGATAGATAGATAGATAGATAGATAGATAGATAGATAGATAGATAGATAGATAGATAGATATTATATATATATATATATATATATATATATAATGACTTGCCACCTGACTGGGTCCCCCCTAGATGTTATAAAGAGGTTTTCAGGCTTGTGGGATGACAGCCCCAACAAGTGGAACAGTCCTCTATGAGAATGAGGTACAGTATGGGTAACCTTATTTTATTTCTAGGCAGGAAAGCAGAGGCTCAGCTAGGAAACAGTTTTACTCTTTTTGATTCTTGCTCTTACAGGACGCTCCCTTACTTGAACTGTTTCTCTGGTGATGGATCTGTGCACTTTTTCACTGTGGCCTTTTCTCTGAATCTGGCAGTTATCATTCAATGTGACTTCTGGGGGAGGTGAGGAAATCCCTTATCTGTTTCGCTCAGGATGTGGCCAGCTGAGACAGTAGTAGCAACTCATGAAGAGGCTACTTTGGGGCTGGCATTGGGAAAGAATCTTAGCTGGAAGGCCAAGGAGACATTCCCCAGTACAGAAATGGCATCCAGAAGTGTATCTGGAGCTCACTGACTTCTGCAAGTGTCCCCAGGTCAGTAGGTGGGGGTGGGGTGGGGGTCTGTGGAGATCCTAGGCTGCAAAGGTTAAAGCCAACCTGTCACTTATACAGAAAGTGCTAGGCATTGGTGACACAATGTTAAGATCACATTATAAAAGAAAAAAAAAAGAATTCAAATCAACTAATATTTCTTAAGTATTAAGTGCTGTACTGGGAAAAATGTCATCATAATGAACAATAATTAAAAATAACTAGCTGGGTGTGGTGGTACATGGCTATAATCTCAGCACTCAGGAGACCGGAGCAGGAGAGTCATGAGGAGAAGGCTAGCTGGGGCTAAATAGTGAGTTCATGAACAGCATGTCTCAAAAAACAAAAGAATAACTCCTGTTTGCTTCTGCCTACTAGGTGCCAAACAGTGTTTTAAATACATGAACTAACTTACTTAATCTTCTTAAGAAATCAATGACCTATTTATGTATTGGTATCATGCCTATGTTAAGAATGGAGAGGCCAGGCCCCAAAAGGCTCAATAAACGTCCTGACCTCACCTAGGCAGCACAGGGGATGGACAGGGTGTCTCCTCCGACAGCACGTGTCCAGGCAACAGGCCGTCACCATTCATAGTATCCCAAACACCACCACCTTTTTTCTCAAGAAGGTCATGGGATGATGGATCCACAAATAGACAATGCCGGTGTTACATGGCCAGAGGGTGATGGATAAGAGCGTGTTTGGGGGAAGCAGGTAATCCAGTTTTGGGAACCAATAAAGGCTGCCTGGAGAAGGTGGTTTTTAATCAGAACCTTAGTGGTCACATGAAACACCTGAGGGTCATTGGTGTGGCCTTGTGGACCGAGTTCTGGTGTCTGGTGTCTGCAGGGAGGGTTGAAGCAAAAGCAGCGCATAATTCTGGAAGGGTCACTCTCCCAGTACTGTTGAAGGTCATTTATTTAAGGCTTCTGATTAGGCAAGGTTATGTATCCCCCTCCCCACAAAAATGCTTTATAGTGAAGCCTTATATCAGAAACTAATTAAAGCAAAAGATTGATCTTAAAACTATAATTTTGTTCTTAGTCAACCTAACACGAACTATAGCATTTTCTTAGTGTTTGCATGCACAAATTCAAACATGTTATCAGCTGAAGGGATTTTTTTTTTGTATGTGTGCTGGTACTGGGGTTTAAACTCAGTTTAGCTCAAAGGTGATGCTCAACCACTTGAGCCACACCTCTACTTCTGGCTTTTTACTGGTTGATTGGAGCTAAAAGGCATGAGGATTTGTATGCTCAGGCTGGCTACAAACTGCAGATCTCAGCCTCCTGAGTGACTAGGATTACAAGCATGAACCACTACTACCCAGCAGTCTAAAGAATTCTGAAACATTCCTGACTAGATTTCTTTTATTCGTTTCTGTCATTATTTTCTTTCTTCTTTCGTTCCTTTTCCTCCCTTTGTTCCTCTTCCTCTTTCTGAGCTTATTATTTCATTTGATTTCTACATTGGCCCCAGACCTCCCTGTACTTCACAAGAGCTAGACTGGCAACACGAACACCACCTAGGAGGCTGGTGCTAGGATCTGGGAGAGTCTACACTGCAGCAGTATGCTCTCTCACCGAAGCCACCCTACTGCGTTAGAATACCAGGTATTCTAATAAGTACCAACAAATACTTATTTCTCACTACTCTGGCATCAGGAAGACCAAAGTCAAGGCACCAGTGCTCTTGATGTCTGGTGAAGACCAGTTTCTTTTTTTTTTTTTTTTTGTCAGTCATGGGGCTTGAACTCTGAGCCTGAGCGCTCTCCCTCAGCTCTTCAGCTCAAGGCGAGCGCTAGTGCCACTTCCGGTTTTCTGGTGGTTTATTGGAGACAGGAGTCTCACAGTCTTTCTTGCCTGGGCTGGCTTTGAACCGCAATCCTCATATCTCAGCCTCCTGAGTAGCTAGGATTACATGAGTGAGCCACCAGCACCCGGCAAGACCAGTTTCTACAGCCATCTTTCACCATTCCTGCCATTTCATATGGCAGGAGACCATAAGGCATTTCTCCAGCCTCTTTTATGAGGGCACTAATTCTGTTCACTGATCACTTCCCAAAGGTCTACGTCCCCATACCCTCTCACTGGAAGTTAGCATTTCAGCATATAAATCAGGGTGTGGGTGGTATACAAACATTAGTCTATAACAATAGGAATGGCAAAATGGGGCATGTGTTTGAGAATTAGTCAAGAGTTAAAACTGGTCAGATAGGTGGCCATGAGTAGTAGGCTGGACAGATTAATGAGTCAGGAGAAATGACAGGTTCAGGCCTCCATAGTGGCAATTTGTTGAAATTCAGAACAAAGGATGTGATCTGGGGCAGGAACGAATAGGATGAGCATGTACATGCTCATTTTGTGATGTACGCAGAACCGTGTCAAAGGAGGTAGCAAATGCACTTGGAAAACCAAGGAAGTGGTAACAGAATTAGAAAGGTGAATGTGGTATTGATTGGATACAGCTAGGTTCAAAGCCGATGGGAGTCTTTTTTTTATTGTCGGTCGTGAGGCTTGAACTCTGGGCCTGGGTGCTGTCCCTCAGCTCTTCAGGTCAAGGCTAGTGTTCTACTATCTAAGCCACAGCACCACTTCTGGTTTTCTGAGTGGTTTATTGGAGATAAGAGTGTCTTGGACTTTCCTGCCCAAATTAGCTTTGAACCATGATCCTCAGATCTCAGCCTCCTGCGTAGCTAGGATTACAGGTGTGAACTACCAGTGCCCAGCCAGACTTCTTTAAATGCCACATCTGCACACGTCCCTCTCATTGTCTAGGGTGAAGTGTTTCCTCCCCTGGTGAATCCTAGTTGTGAGATGTTTTTGACCAATCAAATTCTGTAGAAGAAACATTCTGGGATTTCTGAGCTTGCACCTTAAGAGGAAAAAGAATGTTTTGTTATTTCCTCTTGGCACTGAGTATGGGAGGTGGCCCTCGGCATCGCAATAGTGAGTCCTGCTGGTTGTTGTCTTAAGACACTCATTTTAAATGATTTACTATATAGCAATGGAAGTAGACATTGGTACCAACTTATCTGAATGTGTCTCCCACAAATTCACCCAGGTAACAATAAAAGATAGGTGATTACATCATAGGGGTAGATCCCTAATTAGAGGGATTGGCACTTCATAAAGGGCTGGAGGAACATAGGCAGACTTCTTTGTCTCTTGTATTCCTCTACCATGCGGGGACTATGTTTGCCCCAAAAGCGTGCTGATAAGATTGCATTGACATCTCAGAAAACATTAGGATTGGATCTCATGGACTTCTCAGTCTAAAACGTTTCATTGCTGGGTGCCAGTGGCTCACACCTGTAATCCTAGCTACTGAGGAGTCTGGGATCTGAGGATCACAGTTCAAAGCCAGCCCAGGCAAGGAAAGTCCAAGAAACTTTTCTCCAATAAACCACCAGAAAACTGGAATTGGTGCTGTGGCTCAAGGGGTAGAGTGCTAGCCTTGAGCTGAAGAGCTGAGGGACAGTGCCCAGGCCCAGAGTTCAAGCCCCACAACCCACAAAGGGGGGGATTCTTCTTTTTTCTTCTTTTCTCCTCCTTCCCTCCTCTCTTCTTCTTTCCCTTCTTTCCTTCTTCCTTCCTCCTTCCCTCCCTTTCCCCTCCTTTCTATTATTTTAGGGGTTTTTTTCCCCAGGAAAGATCTTACACTGCAATCCTCCTACCCAAATTTCCAGCATAGCTGGAAAAGTAGTAGTAATCTACCATTCCCAGCTCATTGGTGAAGATGAAGTCCACTCATTTTATACCTGGTTTGCTCTCAAACCAATATCCTCCAAATCTCCACCTCTCACGTAGCTAGGATTACAAAAGTGAACCACAATACTTAGTGCCAAAAGGGCTTCTCTGAAGAAAATTCTTTGACTCTCCTAGATAGACCATCACATTTCTGAGTCTTTTAAAGGTTTTTCCTCCTCGCACATAGATGTTGAGAGTGCTATGTTGTATGAAGCTATAGGTATTCCTCTTTATCTCTGGGTTGATTATGATTTAATACATGCGAGGGGGCTTACACTTTTCTTTAGAGGCATGATATCAGCTGAAAAATGACAAGAGGTTCCCAGACCCCTAATTTCCTATACTAGGGGAGAGGCTGGGAAAGAACCTCCACTCCGGACACAGGCTATTTCTAAGAGAAAAGGAAGGGCGGCCGGGAAGGCAAGGCCAAGATTCCACAGGGGAGAGCCCAGAGCCATGGAAAACTACTCACTCTGGGCAGAAGGGAACTGGGAGTCCAGGAACATTCTCTTCCCAGGAGTCAGAGCAAATGCCACAGTGCCTCACCGGTGTGTATAGAGATTGCCGAGGACAGGGTTGACTTGGTGTCCCCTAGGCTCTCCATCTTTGAACAGAAACACCCATTGTTTGTATAATGTTATTTTCATGATTTTACTTCCTATTTTTGCTTTGTAGATGTTTGCATTCAAGAGCATACACCTGAGAAATGCTGTATTTGGGTTGCAGGGCAGAGATGCCTGTTCTCGTTAGCATGCATTAGGAGCAAGGGTACCTCAGACACAGGGCTGGCATCGCAGTGGGCTGGGGATTTGTGGGGAGAGGTAAATGCAATGTGTGTATGGCTGTAATGTCCATCGACCTGGCCCCAGGGTAGACGGTCTGGTCTCCACAGTCCTCCTTTTATCCTTCCCTCTTGGCATGTGAAGGCTCCACCCCCATCAAGAGATGCAGCCATTTCCCCGTGTGATTGCTTTGATTGGTACAAAGCAGAAGGAATGGACTGTCTCTAGGACATTTGCATCTGTTTTACAGAAACTAGCACCTTCTACTTCTTTCCTGTTAGATCACAGCATCTCCAGCAGGCTGGGGCAGCATGAGAGGAGGGCTTGATGGATGAAGACGAAGGTTCTCCACTACTGGCCCCAGTTGAGCTTCCAGTCAGAGGCCAGGACCAGTTTTCAGCCATGCAAGTGCAGCCATTACAGAGCAGCCATCTGTCTCAGCGCAGGCCCACACCACAGAAAGAAGAGTGCAGTCAGCCCATAGGACTGTGGAGACAATCATTTGTTGCCACTAAGTTTCAGTAGAGACAAAAGAAAGCGATGTCTCTAAGGAAAGCATGTAAAATAATAAAAACTACTCTAGAAGATTAAATCCAAAAGGTGCAGCCAAAATGTTCATAGAGACCAGGAGGGGTGGTGTTTGTAACCTCAGCACTTGGGAGACTACAGCAGGAAGATCACAAGTTTGAGACCATCCTCAGGTACAGAGCAAGACCTTGCTGAAAACAAAAGAAACAGAAAAAAACATTCCCCCCATGGTATATCCCCTGTTGTCACTATATTTGATGTTGGTACCCTGCATCTTGTATATACATTTATCTAATTTGGGGAGGGGAAGGGGAATAATAAAATGCTGAAACAAGGACATGGATGACCCATTGCAACAATGATACCCACAAGACACTCTGTTGGAAAGGAACTTTACAACTTTGGGGGAAAGGAGGAGTAGAGAAGGGATAGTAGGAGAAAAACAAAGGAGGGGATAACAATGCCCGACAAGAAGTGTACTCATTACCTTACTCATGTAACTGTAACCCCTCTGTACAGCATTTTTACAAGAAAATATTTTTTAAAAGGATGAAAAAAGAGAGAGGAGAGACGCAAGAAGGGAGAAAGGCAGATAAATGGTAGAAGGAAGGAAGGAAAAGGGAAGGGAAGGAAAGAAGGGACAGAAAGAGAAAGGAAGGGAGAAGGAGAAAAAGAAAAATAATTTCTGCTTGACAGAAACTGTGCTTCTTGAACTTGTCCTCCTCACTTCCAGGAAGCAGTTATAACTGTGCATCTGACCCTGCCTAAAGACCTGCTATCTATGAAGTATGGCGTCTCCACATAATGAAGTTCTAGCTGAAGGAACACCAGCAGAAATACCATTGGCAACTTCCAGGATCCTTCCTGACAAAAGAGCTGGTTCAAGAACATCTTTGTCCTTCCTTCTTCCTGATGCTGAGAGCATGAGTACAATGGCTGGAGCTCTAGCCACTACTTTATTCCATGAGGATAATGCCACACCCCTTTAAGAAATGGCTGAGTAAATGAGCTGGTAAGAGCTGGTAAGGAAGAAGACAAAAGGTCCTTCATATTTTGTTGAACATTGTTATTATAGTTTTCCTGGCCTCTCCTTAGATATTTGAAGTAGAAGGAAAACTCAGTGAAGCCACTAGAGTTGAAGTCTCTTTTTCTTGCAACCTAACTGAACCATCGCTGGAACCCATGCTTTCTTCCATTTGTATTCCTTTGTTGTCTAACAAAATGTGCTGGTCTCATCCCTGCTGAGCTACCAGCCAATATATTACTCTGACAACCAAACCACAGTGTTCCAATGGCCATCCAAAAGATGGCCATTGTAGAGAAGGCACCCATTGGAAGACAGTACTGCCCAGTGGCAGGCAGTAGATGGGAGGGTGTTCATCAAAAAGTGAACGGAAAGGCTGGGGATGGTTGCTTAATGGTAGAGTACTTGCCTACCCCACAAAAGACCCTTGGTTTGATCCCAAGAATGACCAAAAGAAAAACAAACCATCACAGAAAAAAAAAGGATAGATCTACGGTAATGACCATCCCAGCAAACAGACCTGGGAATTAATGTTAAGTGACTCTGAGACTCCCTTAAATTCAGTTGTTTTCAAGTAACAGGTTGGTGAGAATAAAGATGAATTCCACCCATAGAGAAAGAAGCTCCAATCAGATATAAGCGCACACAAGTTCATGTAATTCGTTTCACAACTTGAACCAAAACCAAATCCTGATAAAAAGACACTTTAATGTTTTTCCCCCAACATGTTACTGCCTCCCTCTAAACAAATACATCCTTGTTTTTTTGCCAAGAATTTTTCTAAGAGTAGATAAGAAACAAAATCATATTTATAATAACACCCACTTACCCAAGATAACTGACGATAACCTATCAGGAACATGGGTACCAGGAAGTTCTCTTCTGAATATAAACTCTCCAACTCCATGATCCAGTTACAAAATTTAAACTATGGCTTAAGGATCAATTAGTAAAATTTTAAATAACCTCTACATTTCCTCACCATAAATAAGGAAAAGAAAGGATTTAATTTAGCATTGAAAGAATCTCAATAATGCTTACTATTGTTTAATATTGTTTACTACTGTCCAATTGTTAACAAAAACTATCTTCTTGGCTTCAACCACTTGCCCTCAGCTGTAGAACACATGGAAATTAGTAAACCATGCAGGAAAAGAAAAAAAAGCGTGCATGTTTCTAAGGATGAATCAGAGAATGTGTGATTTTTTTTCCCTTGCAGGCTATTGGCTCACCAATTACAAAGAGGGGTAAATCTCAAGAGATTCAGAAGTTCAATCTGAATAAACATCCTTAAGTTTGAATGCTTATCCAAACACTGGCAAAACTAGGCCAGCAATAGTCTCTCTTTTCTTAGTGGAGTTTCTAGTATTTCCTGTCTCCAACAGGACTGGACTATCTTGGGAAGAGTCTACTAATGACTGGAACCATCTGGATATAACTGGAAAACACTCAAAGATTGAAAAAACTAGCACAAACAAACAAGAGGAAAGATACAGTGTGCTGTTTCAGGCTGCCAGAGAGATGATGATAATTATAATGTGATGCTAAAAAAATAAGTTGACTTGATATTTCTTTTTATTTTCCAAGAAAAAAAATCTAAAAAGAGTTTTATCCTTTCTGCTTTGATATTGCTCCAGAAAACAAAATCTACAAAGCAGACCTCCAGCTCTCTTCAGGGTGAACTGCAAATAAACCTATGAAATGGCTTAGAGTCAAGGATCACTATTTATCTGCCTCTAGTCATTACTAAGTTACTGTGCATCACCAAGTTGGAAGAGGCTACAAAATAATCTATGGTAAGTAATAGTCTGATTATGAGTCATTTTTTTGTGAGCCAAGTAAGACTATCCTCAGTCATTCCAAAGGAGTGGGCAGTAAATCTATTTGGAGAAAGGAATTCTGAAGAGCCACTGAAGATGTAGATTAACCCTCTGTGGTAAACCCCATTGATGAAGCATAACATCTTTTCCTAACTCCTTGTATGCATGCATGTGCAGCATAGTTCAGAAAGCAAAACAGCATTTCCCAGACTCCCTTGCAGCTAAAGTCCTGAATACCATTGGATCCTACTCATTGCAATCACTAGTAAAGGATTTAAGGTGAAAAGTGAAATGCATGCCCTACCCTGCTTCTGTTATTTCTGGAGACAATTACCCACACAGTAGAATGAGCATAAATCAGCTCTAGTCACTAGCTTTCTGAAGGACTGGTGGCAGGGTTCAAGCAGTCCATCTTGGATTTTAGCAGGCATGACAAAAGTTCTGGGACTGGAAAGCACCAGGGCTTGCCTGTTGTGGCACATTCTGGTGTCCTCTCTGCCCTGCCTTTTCCCCCTTTTTTTTCCCTGCCAGTTCTGGGACTTGAATTCAGGTCCTGGGCGCTTCCCTTAAGCTTCTGTGCTCAAGGCTAGTGCTCTACCACTTGGGCCACACTGCCACACCCAGTTTTTTGTTGATTAACTGAAGATAAGAGTCTCATTGCCTTTCCTGCCCAGGTTGGCTTCAAACCATGATCCACAGATCTCATCCTCCTGAGTAGCTAGGATTACAGGTGTGAGCCATCGGTGCCCAACTGTCCTGTCATCTTGAGGTGGCATTGATGTGGTATTTCTAGAGACAGCAGTTACAGACTGCAGGAGCTTCATTTTTGGTTAATAGTTTCATGATTGTGGAAGATCTAGTAGCCTACTTGCTATGTTTCTGAATTATAGCTTTAAGAGTTGTTCCCGTTAAGGTCACCTTCTCAATAATTCTATAAGCTATTGAATGTCTGCTAATGAATCTGTCTCTCCTTTAAACAGGCCAGAGAATGTTCTGCTTACATAAACATAACCCTGATCAATGCAAGTCCTCCTTGGTCTACAGAAACTCAAGTTTCTCCCAGTTTTGCAGATAGACATAGGCTAGACAAAATGAGGAGTGAGGGTGGAGTAAGAAACACAAAGAAATATTTCCAGCCGATGACTGGTCTAGGGGAAAGTTTTACCCTGGAGCCTATTTCTAAACTAACGTTATAAAGAGAGAGAATCAGAAGCCAGGAAATGGAGCCAAGTGTGGGGCAGAGGAGAAGTTCAATGCTGTGCTACGTGGGAGAAGCTTAGAGGAAGGTAGAGTCTGAGGCCTGCAGTCAAGGAACTGAGTTGAAAAGTCTGTAATAAAGGAAACCCAGAGCTACAAGTTCTACAATCACTGTGGTCAACTGGTCCTTGAGAGCCATGCCAAAACAGGCTCAAATGGCTATTCCATAGGTTGCTGTAAATTTAGCTGTCCTTCCAATGCATTGGCCTGCCACAGAAAGGACAGGTGGCTCATAACTTCCTCCAGTCCCGTGGCCCATGTGTACACTGACTTGTCATCTCAACTTAGCCCATCCCCTGAGGAGCCATACCACTCCCAGGTGTTTCTTTCATGATGTTTCGCTCCCTTCCCAAAGCTCAAGGCACAGTACAGCAGACTTCTGGCAAGGAATGGGAAACAGAAAGCCACAAAGTTGTGTCTCTGTGTTTTAAAAAAAATTCGCTTAGCCAAAACACTCCTTCATTCTACTACTTGGGCTCCTGACGTCAAGACATTTCTGATTCTCCTCCACTCAGCTGACATCAGCAAATTCTCATTTACTTGTATCATGGAACAGATCACCATTTCTTTTTTGAGACAGTGTCTTTGTATATAGCCCAAGATAGCTTCAAACACATGATCCTCCTGCCTCAGACTTCTGAGTGCTGGAATTACAGATATATACCACCACACCTGGCCAGTAAGTGCACATTTTCCTCTCCTTCTTCATCCAGCGTAATCAACCCTGACATCTCTTTCTGCAGGAAAATGGCCCAATGAGACAGTTGTTACCCTAAGACATTCTCTGTCATGATCTCTTAAATTAGGGTAGAAGATGGATTTGAGCTTATATGGATGGCATCTAGAGTTTAGGTGGAAAGCTTATTATCCAGTCAGTTTTCCATTGCTGTTCCCAGATGCCTGAGACAGTCAGCTTACACGAAGGAAAGATTTATTTGGGCACATAGTTCCAGAGGTTTCAACCCACGGTCACTTGGTACCATCACTTTAGGCCTTCGGTAAGGCAGATATCATGGTACGGAGTTCACGATGGAACAAGAAACAAAGCCAAGGACCTTATGGTGATTAGGAAGAAGAGAGAACAGAGGGAGAGAAGGAAAGAGAGGAGAAGAGTGACAGGGTTGGGGGGGACACATTCAATATCCCCTTCAAGAGCACACCCCCCCATGATCTAACTTCCTTCTACTAGGCTCCCCCTTCCTCCCACAAGTTCTACCACCTCCCAATAATGCCACTGGATAGCAGCCAAAACTTCAACACTGGTCTTTGGGTCACAATTACAGTGATTCTTGAACCTCTCCCCACTGAGGGTGTTGGAAAGGGGAGGGGTAGCAATGGAAGGGGGGCAGATGAAGGAGGCCTCTTCTTGCTGAGGGTTCATTCCACCAGTGGGTAGAACTCCTCTACTCAGCTTCAGTGTGCCCCATGTTGTAGAGCACAGGGGTTCAAGTCTCTGTGAGAGCCAGGCTGCCTGAATATCGATCCTTGCTCAACTATGTCCTCACTTCAGGGCTTGGAGGCAAATTTGCCTGACTCAGCTGCATTTGAAGGATAACAACAATCATATCATCTATCTGTTGTTTTTGGCAGTACTAAGTGAGAAAATGGATGACACACAGAAAACAGTAACCGAAACATCTTTCCTGCTCAATAAAAGCTAGCCATTATGGTGACAGAAGTGCTTTCTTTAAAAAGAATTGCTTAATTATTTTCAAATTTCATAGTTGTTTTTATTAGGCTTAAGTAGGTGTGCAAAGGGGTCTCGTTGTTCAACATGTCAGTGTGTGAGTAAAATGCAGCATGATACAAAGCGGCTTGGTCAGTGTTGCCTCTTTCATCATTCTCCTTCTTCTCTAAGCAACCATATTGGTCAGATTCATTGGGCAGTGGAGCAAGAGGAAGGGACTGCCCCTCCTCCCCCCACATACCAGGTGCCCCTGCTTCTGGAGGATAAAAGGTAGAATTTATAAAGGGAAACCAAGTGACACTGGGCAGCCTCACTGTCCAAGAAGTGATCTCCTCTCCCAAGCTTGTGTCTCTCATTGTTGTTCTTCTATAGCTAGACTTTGGAAAGCAGAAACACCTTCAATATGAGCTGTAAATGTCTCTCTTGCCTTCCTCTTTTTTCTACACTTCCCTCTGTGTTCTTAATTTTATGAACAAAATAAACCTGAGAAAAGAAGGTCAAAACAACAACAAAATACCTTCCTGACACTATTTCTATATAGCTGAGTGAATGAGCCAGACTCATTCGAGGGCAGACAGAATTCATTTGTTCTCCCATTGGTCCATTCAACATGCTGCTTGGGCCTTTTATTTCTCACACTGGGACAAAATTTCAGATGAAGTCCTCTAGCTTTATCCACCATATTTCTATAATAAAAGGTTTTTGGATCATGTGAAGTCCTGAAGAAAGAAACAGCATTTGAGAGGCCAACCCCATGTAATGACCAAATCATCAAAACTCTTGTCCGGTCTCTTCCCTGGTTAAGCCTTTTCCATTCCCCAACACAGGCTTGTGGTGAGCGGAGCAGTGAGACCACGTTCTCTACTTCCTTCTCAGTCTTCTCCCCTACTTACTGCAATCACTGATGGGATGGTGGGGGAGGGAAAGAGGAAGAGGAAAGATGTACTTGAAGGAGCAGTTGTAAGGATCATTGATGCACTAGGCAATGATGGTATTACATGGCTGACTCTTCATCTCCCAGAGTGGGATTGCTATCTATAAATTCTCCTGTTAGGCATCCCTTGGTCCAGATCTTTTGGTGTAGACAATTCCTGGCTTCTGGCTAATTTGGTAACTCCTTCTTCAGCCCTGACTGCCTGCAGCCCAAACCCTCCCATCAGGGTATATTGCAACAGTCATTTGTGTACCCTGACATTTCTGCAGTTTCCTACAGTATGAACCCATAATGCAATATTTTCCAGTTGTCTCCATTCTGCAGCATGGATAGGGGACCAAGATCTGCCAATCAGAGGTGCTGCTTCAGCTAGTCATCTGGATCTGGAAGAGCAAGTGAGAAGAACTCAAAATACCAGTGGGTTGGGTTAGTCAGTGGTGGTCTGGAGAATTAAGAGACAGGGTCTACTAAGTGTTTGTGTGAAGAACTAAAGAATCTCTTCAGTAAAACATAAAAGTTCATTGTAATCATCCACCAGGGAGGATATAGACTCTCCATCAATCCATGGCTTGGTGACTGCCTAGCCAGCTCTGACCAAGGCCGTGAGATCACAGAGCACAAAACATGGCTGCCACCTCCTCAGCCTGAGTGGGCAGACTGGGCTGGGTGTTGACATTGTCTAATGCCAGCAGGCAGGTGTAGACGATCAGTTGGGGTTGCAGGACAATGTACAGAGGCCTAGGGAATGGAGTGGTCATTCATGCTAGTGCAGACACAAGGGGACAGATGGAGTGGCGCGTAGGCCTGCTCTGTGTTCCCTACTCTTGAGCTCTTTAGGGCCTCTCACTTCCAACTGCTGCTTCATTCAGTTCATTCATGTATTTTTGCCTGAAGGGAAGCCAAAATAAGCTCATCACCTTGCATGTCTCCCCAGATTTCTTCCCATACACCCAAGTAATAAGGCACTCCTTTATTTGACGTCCTCATTTCTGCCCGCCCACTCTCAAAGCTCTCTTTGACACAGAGCTCTTTTCCTTACCCCCTTCATTAAGTCAACTGACAGCTCCCGTAGAAAACATACCAGAAGAGCACAGTGAGCATGGCTTTGGAATCTTCTAGACTTGAGTATTAAGTCCAGCTCTACTGGTCACTAAACATGCAACAAGCTGAATCTCAGCTTCACTATGCTAATAATAATCCTGAGTTTACACTGTCACTGCAGATTAAATATAATGCTTCAGGAAAAGCCCCTCACACCAATCTTCCTTCACCCAGCAAACTCTCAGGAATCACTGTTCTTAATTCCATTGCCTTGTCTTGTTTTCCTTGACACACCTTAAAGTGACCATCATAAGCTCCTGTCTTCTGTTGTTTTCTTCCTTGACTGTTACATATCCAGATGTCAGAGGGCTGTTCCCAAGTGCAGCTCAAGTCCCTTCATGGCCCAGATGGTAAATCTGTAATGCCTCTCCAAGGCCAACCCAATCAAGGAGGCTCAGACTCTTTCACTTGGTACTAATATTTTTCAGCTTTAGCTCTTGCTTCCCCCTCCTGTGAAAGGCTCTGGTCCCCTTAAACTAGATAGATGAGTTGCTAGCAAAGCCAGACTGTTCATGTCTATGTGTTTCTTCCCACTTCTCCACGCCTAATGTCTCTCTTTCTTCCTTTCTGTCAGCATTCTCTCTAGCCTTCAGCCCTCAGTTGTATGGTCACCTCACCTGTGATACCTTTCTGAATCACCATGGAAACCAGCTTTCTCTTAGAATTTCCCCGGGACTCTCTACCACCTTTTTACATCAGCCACCTCTAAAACAGTAGCTTTACCAATGGGTAAATGATACAAAAAGAGACTTTAGTAGTACTCATGGCATAAGACCATAGAATACCAAGCTACATGGATCTGGCTAACAGATCAAATACTGCACCATGAATGATTGCATAGGACTTTGTACTTGAGACAAATAGCTAATGACTTATTGCTCAGTAGGGAGGCTACAGATAACAAAAATATTTTATACTTCAATAGAAATGTTAGAATAAGGAAATTTGAAATATTTCACCATAAGGACATAATAAGTGGCTGAGTGCCGGTGGCTCATGCCTGTCATCCTAGCTATTCAGGATGCTGAGCTCTGAGAATCCCAGTTTAAAGCCAGCCCAGGCAGGAAAATCAGTGAGACTCTGCACTAAATCCTTCTTATCTTGGACAAGCTAGTCATGGTTCTTCACAGTGCACCCAGACATGACATAGGTCTTTCTATGCCTCTGTTTTCCTATTCAGAGACAAATCCAGTCCTCCCTGAATGTCCCACAACACTTCGTGAAATTTGTAGAGGCTCATCATCTTTCAAATTGTTCACCTAGTAAATAACCTGTTTACCTTCATCCTGATCTTGGCACCTTATTGTTTATTCTGCTCATCCCATCATCTCCTAATAACAAATGGCAGCTTCTTTACCCAGAAGACCCTAGACCACAGACCCAACTTGATAGCTGGGGCATGGATAGATTGGGGCTGGCAAGAGCACTGTGGTTTAGGAGTAAGGCTGTCATTTATAATTCCTGAGCTCTCCCAGCTTCTCCTGTAGTTCCTATGTGATTAAAAGAAGAAAAATGAATGCAATTTTGGGGGAAGGAAGGGGGAAGAAACCATTTACCATCTTCAAAAGTGAGTAGTAACCAAAGCAGCCATAAGCGAATGATTGACTTCCTCTTGGGAGACCTTTCAAAATCTATAGAAAGAGATAGACTGCAGGTGCTTACCTGAAGCATCTGTCTATGGGCCCAAGCAAAGATTTAATCTGATAATGTAATGGATCTGAAGCCAGTTGGCTGCCCTGATTTTTCACCTCTGAATTTTATTTCATCATCAAATTTTCTCCTTCCAAATGTTGCTCTACTTGCTGTCAGTGCCTTGAGAGCCAATCAGGCAGCGATAAGTTGGAACCCAACTCACTGGAAGCCCAGAATGGAATCATCTGTCAAGAGAGATTTAATCTCCTCCCAAATCATCCAGAATTGATCTTATCATTCCCATTTTAGTAAGAGTAAACTGAGTCTCAAAGCCACGAAACAATTTGTTTTGTGCCCACTTCAAGATGTAGAAAATTAGAGCTTTAAATCCACACTAATTCCTTACACCACAGCTTGTACAAAGCTACATGATGTCTTCCTATAGCTTGCTATTTGGAGAAAGAACATTGTTGCCCGCATTTCTGCTTTCCAACAGACATTTAAACTCTATAAGCCATTTTCTTGACCAAAAACCAGAAAACAAGACAATTATTTAGAGTTAAGCTGGGCATTATGAATTTGGTAGAGTAATTGAAATGATAAGTAACATACAAAGCAGAACACATAGGGAGGAGGCGCTTGTAGTGTCCAAATTAAACATTACACAGAGAAGTAACACGACCCTCAAGTTACCTAGAATGAGTGAAAAAAAAGTTATTCTGTTGTTTTTGTCTCCTGTACTCTGTTTTCCTTGTTATGCAATAAAATCATTCTTTCAAAAGAGAAACACATCTCATTGCTTACTTTAAGCCTTCTCACCGAGCCCAGCAAAGTACTTCCTTCTTCTCGACACAGGGATTGGGTTGGCATAAACTTTGCCCAATTAGAATTGTCTCTGAAATTTGATACCTTGTCAAACTTAAGGATCATAAATAATCATAAAGTCTGCAAAGAATGGATGGGTATGGGTGTGCTCCAATAATACTGTAAATAATACTATATCTACAGAAATCCTCAATATGTGGGATCAGCTGCTCTAACAGCAATTAAAAATGGTAGTGATATAAATAAATGCCAGGTGCATGCCTTCCATGCAAACAGTTTGTACATAAAGAGTCCTGAGGCTGCTCTGGCAACAGCAATGTGTCAGAGATCTAGACTTGTTACCTTGTTGCTCTGCCTCCCTTAAAATAATGTTTTCATGCACATGATGAGCTGACTTTCTACTATGTCAAGAATCTAGCCCACTGCCAAGGGTCAATATAGAAAGAAAAGTGAACAAGAAAAGTACATTCCTTCCCTTTAAGGACTTTGCACATACCACTCCTACTCACAACTTATTGGCCAGATCTTAGTCATATGACCACCCTTAGCTACAAGGCATGCTGGGAAATGTCAGCTCTACTCTGAGCAACACGTGGCTTCTGAAGGTGATGGAGCTCCACAGGACCTCTCCAATCTGGGTAGCAAGTCCCACCTTCTAATGCTTGTAGAAAAGAACAGAGCCAGATTGGGAGTCCAGTGGCTGATTTTTCTCTACCCTGGCCTCTGGAAAGTTTTCATGCCTTTTCCTTGGAGGGCACATGTTGTATGAGATTGCCTCGGACAGAGCAATCAAAATGGAGCAGGGTGGAAAGCAGGCTGTCCTCTGCAGTTATAGGTAGGTGATCTCATGCTAGGTTTCAGAGGAACTTAGGATCTTACACATGACCACAATGTAACTGAGAGGCAGAACTACAGAATTGCTCACTTGTTCTTTCTCTCTGCCAGTAGCCAAAGGAACCGGACACTCTTCCTCTTTCCTGTTGCTTCTCCTAGCACAACCATGGGGTAGGCACATGGCTAGGCACAGCCATTTAGATGTTCTCCTGAAGGGATTGTAAGAAACTGGGGTATGGCTGTAGTTTATGATCATCATGTTGGTGGTAGCGATACGTCAAACTGATGCCCAACCCATGTTTTCAACCCTGCTCTACAAACTTGCTTTGATTTTGAGTATCTTTCCCATCATGCCAATTGGTTTATTTCCCTTAAATGGCCAGAGTTGCTATCTATGATCAACAACCAAATTCCCCATTAAGGTGAACCACTAACCTATTTGTGTGTTTCCAAGTGCAAAGCCAAGGGACCCTCCTGAGTCGTCTCAGATAAAGATAGGATTTGTGGTAAGAACACAGAGAACAATGTGTGAAGTAGAGGAACCTGGAGAACCCACCATAGGAAGTCTCCATGGCTTCATAGACTGAGCTTAACTGGTAGTTCTATTTTAAGGGGCACTTACCAAACCAAACAGAGCTGGTGCTTCCCTCAAATTCATGAAGGCTTCAGCCAGCTGCACAGGTCACTCAGAAGTTGGATGGTGCTCCAGAACTTTCCAAGGAGGGGGCTGGCCCTAATGTCAGCCAGACATTCATTCACTGGGGAGCATCTGTGATCATTCAAAAAGTAACTTTCTTCAATTAAAATAATCCTCAGAGATGGCTGCTGGCTGAGGGCTGGCTTTCAGCTCTTGAGAGAACAACTCTGCCATTCCCTGAAGGGACCAGGGGTCTTTTCGGCACAACATAGCACCTCCTCCATGACCTTCAACTTCAGTTCTGGCTGCTCAGGGCTGGAATCTTCCTAAGTTACTGACAGTAAGAATCTGATCTACCCTGGCCCACAGCATAGACAGCTAACCATCTGGAGAATAGCTCTCCTCAACCCCCTCATCCATGACTGGAAAGCAAGATCATAGAAGTAGAAGCCTGCTTCCCAGACTCGCCTACTTGATAAGGTCTCTAGGAAGAATGGAGGAAACCCATCAGCTGGGCATCTTCCAGGGTAGATCTGGCCCCTGTACCAGTAAACAATTTTATCATAGTGGACAGAAGTCATAACTGTAGAAGATGGCTGCATAAGTCTATGGAAGATGGAATGAAAACATGAGTTCAGCTCATGTATTATACAGAGCACCTAAATTTGCCTTAAAGAGTCCAGAGAGATTTCTCATAAGCTTAAATCTCGGCTTGAAGGATGAGCCAGGTGCAGAGTTTTGCCCAGCAGGTAGACATTCCAAGCCAAGGGAACCACATGTACAAAAATGCAGAGGTGTGAGAGATGCGGTAGTAGCCCCACGGGGCTTGGCCTTTCAGCCACCCCATATCCTCTCTGCTTCTCACCCAGCAGCCTGGGAGGCATTTTTTGGCAGCCACTCAGAGGGAAACAGGCCACATGTTGAATCATCTGGGGGTACTCCCTGTTCCCACCTTTTATGAGCCAATGCCAATGGGTCCTCTGGGCCAAGAGAGGCCCCACCCGATGATCCTGCTCCACTTGTAGACACAGCCAGGATCTCAGCAAGGGTGGCATGGCCCGGGGCCCCTGCTGTCTTTCAGACAAAAGCAGCAGCCAGGTCAGGACAGAAACAAGTCCTTCCTCCCACAGGTGAGGCTCCTGTGGGTGTCAGCCAGGTCTGGGGAAGGAGGTGGCAAGCGGATCTGGCTGCCAGTTGGGATCTGAGCCGCAGCTCTGCGGATCCTCTTTTGGCACTGAGAATAGAAGGATTCCCAGGTTGTGAGGTTCCTGCCTTCCAATTTCCAGGGGTGCTAAAGTTTGTTGACTTCTAAACAGTCTCACACACACAACCACTATCATAGTCTGAGAGCTGATGTCTTACAAGGCAATCTCTAAAAGTGTTCTGCAATTGTTTTACATAAAGGTCTTTTGGGAACATTCTCGCAGTTCATCACCATCTCCGTCTGATGAGAAAGCCATGTATATATTGCATTCTCACTATAGCAAGGGGGAAGTGGAGGCTCAGGAAGGATGAGGGAATTACACATGAGTGGGTGATGGGTTTGGGATCTCGAACAGGTGTTCTTCTCCCTGCCCTGTGATTTTTCTACCCTGTAGTGAATTTTCCCAAAGGAGCCTAAGAATATCTGTATACCAAACCTGATACTTGAATATACGTGTCCTCAAGGTACTTCAAGGTGGCTACACAGTGGGGTGGTGCTTCTAGTTAATATAGTGGGTATTTTGTGAAGTAGAAACATGTACAATGGGAAGAAAGTCGACATGAGTAGAAAGTCAAAATGTCTGGGCTCTACTCTCTCCTCTGTCCTGCATGTCTTGCGATTATACGTAACTTTGGGGCCTCATTCTGCATACCTGAACAACCAAGCAATCAAGAGGTAGTTGAGTTCTTAGGAACTGATTGTCTTTGGTTTTCTTTAATATCAGAAGCAGAGAAATCATTGTTCAAAGCAAATCTTCTATTTACAGGGACTTAATATGTATACCTCCACCTTCTTGAACAAGTTCATCCGGCCTCTACTATGTCACCTAGCACATAACATGGGTGTGTGTCTGCTGCCCTCCTTCTCCTTGGGTGTGGTCACATCTTCTGAGTCATCAGAGATGAAGCCCCCACCTTGGATGGTTAGTCCCTTTCTCCTACTTAGACTCCCTCTGGTAGAGGCATCTCTAGCAGCATGGCGGCTAGATGCACCTCTGGTCCCTCTGCCGGGCTTAGTACTTCTTGTTCAGCCACTGCCCTGTGGTTTGCACTCATCCTCTCTGCATTCTTGCACTCAGGAGTCCCATTGTAGTCCCTAAACAGAGCTGTGGTTCTTACCTCAGATACTCTACTCCTTCTTTGATTTGAAGGGAAGCAAAAACAACTGTTGTGGATTGTCCACCCCACCGCTCCGCCGCGGTTAGCGAACAGTGTGTTCCTCGTTATCTCAAGGGAAATGTAATCATGTGTGTGAGTGTAAAAAGCGGTATTTTTAAAAAGTCGTTAGCGTGCCATCATCTCCTGTGATATATAAATTCCCAACTAGCTTACAAATGAAGTACGGACCACACTTCGGAATCTTAATAGTTTAATGGGGCAGATCATGCTGGTCTAAATGGGCAAAATTAAATTTCGGCTTGGAATGTCACCATGGTGGGGGCCATCCCAGCACAGAATCTCTTGAGTTTGATATACTGACCCACTACATGTCACTTTCCCATGACGGCATGCATGCTGTCCTGCAATAATTTACCGAGTATCCCTCTGAGAAAGACCCAGCTCAGACACTGGAAGCCTGGGGCACAATCGGGGTGTTTCCAGCTGGGTATAACCCCAGTACTAGTGGGGTTCAGTCCATTTAGGGGGCTGCAATAAGCATTTCTTTTTAGAAGAAAGAAATACAAAGATTAGACTGTCTATCATCACATAGTGTCAGGAAAAGCACTATATTCAGAAAACTATTTCTTTCATATGCCCATGCGTGTGTGTATGTGAGTGTGTGTGTGTTTATGTGCATGTGCAGGGGTGACTGTGCCAGAACTGGTATTGGCTTTGAGTCCAGAGTCTATTATACCTACTCTAGTTAGAAAGTTGAATAATATCCCTCATGGTTCCTAATTCAGAACTTGATAATGTTACTTTATAAGGAAAAAGGATTTTGTTTGTTTGTTTGCATGTGTGTGTGTGTGTGTGTGTTTGTACAGGTCTTGGGGCTTCAACATAGGCCTGGGTGCTGTCCTTTAGCTTTTTCACTCAAGGCTGGCACTGTGCCACTTGAGAACTAGACCTCCACTCCTGGCTTTTTGGTGGTTAATTGGAAATAAGAGTCTCATGGACTTTCCTGTCCAGGCTGGCTTTGTATTTGTGATCCTCGGATCTCAGCTCCCTGAATTGCTGGGATTATAGGAGTAAGCCACTACTACCCAGAGACAAAGAATCTTTGCAGATGTGAATAAGTGAAGGATGTTGAGTGGGAGAGGTGATTCTGGATCATCAGAGACCTACCCACAGCCCCATGTGTTCTTCTAGGAGAAAAGTGCAGGGAAATTTGACATAGACAGAAACCCTGCTACTTTACACCTTCGGCCCAGCAAAAATGAACTTCAGACTTCTCCAGAACTGAGACAATAAATTTCCATCCTTTGAAACTACCCAGTGTGTGGTGCTTTGTTACAGTGACCACAGAATGGTTATCAGTCTCTCTCCCCTTGCCCCCACTACTGGTTATGTTCTGGGGTAGTTTTGGGGAAATCCCAAGGAAGTACCAAGACTTTCAGGGAGGTGGCAGGATGGTGACATGTAGCAGGTTCCGGGGTTATTCACCAACAGGCCTGGTGGATTTCTGAATCCTTACACCTGCTTTAAGTGCAGTGGCCTAGGCCGGCGCCCTTCACTTCCGTTTCAGTGTGAGCCTGGGTGGCTAGGCGCTGGGCCACTGGGTGAGATGGATTCTGTGGGTGACAGCAAAACATTAAAAAAAAATAATAAAAATCACTAACTCAGACGACCCAGAATATGCTTAGACTGATTCCTTTTTTTTTTTTAAGTTAACTACCAACGTGAAAGCACAAATGTTAAATATTTTTGTGAAGATTCCTGATTCCCAAGAGCCCATTGGTAAACATAGGGCCCTTGGGCCCTAGTCTGAGACACTCAGTTCAAATATCTTTCCTCTAGCATCAGGGAGATCTACCCTTATTCCATCTCTTGCACCTTAAGCCTAATTAGTGGGGGTTCACCATCCGATGAGCTGTACCCACCTGCTGTCCTCTGGAAGCTGTTCTTGGCACCGCTCCTCAGCCTAGCACCACCCAGCCAGAGGGCGGGTTTGAGGCTTCTGGGGCGGGCTGGGAGCACCCTGCCCTCCACTGTCCCCACCCTGCCCTCTCCTCTCTGCCTTAGAACGGAGTAGCCATTTGTTCTAGTGAGTTCCCTTTGCTGGCAGGAGACAGCTGACAGCCCCAGAAGACTTGGAATCAAAGATTTGGAACCAAATACTTTTTAAAAACCAAACCAGCCAGGTGCCAGTGGCTCACATCTAATCCTAGCTACTCCGGGGAGGCTGAGATCTGAGGATCACAGTTTGAAGGCAACCCAGGCAGAACAGTCCCCATGAGGCTCTTTTCTCCAATTAACCACTCAAAAACTGGAAATGGAGCTATGGCTCAAAGTAGTAGATTGCTAGCCTTGAGCCAAAGAGCTCAAGGACAGCACCCAGGCCCCGAGTTCAAGCCCCACAAGCAACAAGAAATTATAAAATAAAAACCAAACCAACTGGTGCCTCATGCCTAGAATCCCAACTATTCTGAAGACTGAGACACAACAATCACTATTCGAATCCAGCCATGGCAGAAAAGTCCTCAAGGCTCTTATCTCTAATCAACAAGCAAAAGATCAGAGCTGGAGATGTGGTCCAAGTGATAGTTCACCAGTCTGAGTGAAAAGCCAAAGGAAGAGTGCAAGGCCCAGAGTTTTGAGGCCCTGAGTTCAAACTCCAGTACAGGCACAAAACAAACAAAAACATTCTCTTAGGTATAACAAACTTTTTCCCCTCTGGAACTTGTTATCTGCCCTTCTTCACCATTCTCACCCCAGCACTCCACCTCAGCCTGAGCCAAGATGGGACAGAGTCCTTACAATGAAGCAAAAGTCACACTTGCTCCCTGAGACGCTTCTGTCTCTACCTAAAAGCTCCTGTCTGTCTCGTGAGCCCTTCCCACCCTGCTACAGCCTGGGTGAGTTTTCCTGCTGCTACCAGTAGCTTGGCTCTGCCTCCCTTTGTGGCAAAAACACCCCAGCATCCTATCCTTTCCACATCCTTCCCAGAGCTCTACCTTGAGACTACCAGAGGGGGCAGATCTGAGATGAAGCCTTTAAGTGACCCAGGGTGTCCATTTCCTGGCATTAGTCTCCAAGAGCAACAACTGTTACAGAAGTTCATGTGGCTCTGCATATATTGAGTCACCTGTATCTGATCATCTGATCTTCACCACAACCTTGGTGATTGTTTGTATTTGCATCACCCCCATTTCACAGATAAAGAAAATAGTACTCAGGCAGGGTGTGGTAACACATGCCTGTAATCCTAGTTATTTGTGAGGCAGAAATAGGAGAAAGGGGATCTGAATTGGGCTCAGACAAAAGCTGGGAACTCTAGCTGAAAAACAAAACTAAGAGAAACAAAAAAGATTGGGGAGTGGTTCAAGTGGTAGAGTGATTGCCTAACAAGTGTGAGGCCCTGCGTTCAATCCCCAGTACCAACACCACCAACAGTAACAATAACATAGAAGACTTGAAGAGCACCATTACACTACTCTTCTAGTAAGTAGAAAGCTGACTGTGGATGCCATCATTTGACTCGATCCTCTCCACTTTCCACTTTACTCTTGGCTTCTTCACTCTGTCTAGCAAAGCCGAAATGAGGGCACAGATGCATGGCATGGAGTTACATAAAACTTCTATCCTGAAGCTGAATGACTTTAAAAACAGACCTCCTTATGAATTAACAGAGAAAAGGAAAACCTTCTGACTTGGAATAGTGTGGAGGTTCCTGGGGAAGACCCCCTGCCTCCCGTCACCCTAAGAACCCCTGGTCCCAACTAGATCACTGCAAAGGGAAACCCTGCCATTTAGAATTTACGCCTTTGGGTCTCAAAATCATGGGGTAGCAGAGCTTCAGAGCTTTGGGATGAGCAGCTTGCCTATCCTTTCTCTAAGTCTCATCTGTTTAGAGGACAGGACTTAATACATTGTTTTCAAGGCTTCTTTGTTCAAAACATCTATGAAGAATTTCAAGATGATGACAACACACCGTAAAACCAAAGGCCGGGCCCTCTCAGGGCAGGCCCCAGGCAAGTACAAGTCTCCCACCCTAGACAGTAGCAGTTGTTTCATGAAATGCATAGAGACTGTCCTTGCCCTTGGCGAATGGTTCCTAAGCTAGGGATGTGCCTGGCTGCTTTCTGCCCCTTCAGTCCCCAGCTCTTCCGTTGTCCAGCAGATTCTAGGGTAAGGACCAGAGCTGTGCATTTTACCAAGCATTCCGAGGATAGTCTGATAGAGGCAGCCACCATCCTTTTAAGAAGTTAAGAGGCTAGGGGGCATGGCTCAAGGGGGAGAAGGCCTACCTAGCATGCAGGAGGTCCTGAGTTCAACCTCAGGGCGGGGAAGTTTACATGTGGTGGGGGTTTCCTCCCTCCAAAGCCATACTTAGCAGCCTTGCTTGGGGAAGGAGCTCAATCATGGCCCAGATCCTCAATTCAGAGGGCTGGAGGAAGCTTTTCCCTCCTACAGCCCCAGTCTCTGGGCCTCGTCTTACTTCTACCCCTGCCTAGAAACCACAACCCACTGGATATGAAGTTGAGTCTAGGCCTCCTGAGACCTTTCTTGCTAAAATTCCCTCATTTGGGCCTCTGTGCTGTGTCATGATGAGGAAACCTGCGAGCAACCCCTCCCTGAGTAACCCAGAAGCTGATGACTAGGGGGACATACCAGACTCAGAGGGCAGACAACTTTGGAGGGCCTGGCCAGCTCCTCCCAGGTCAGCTCCATCATACCAGCAGCATCTGGACGGGGCATGCCTGTCACAAGCTTAGATGCCTTAGCTGGAAAAGAAAACTCAGTCACAACAGATACTTGTAGGCATTATCATCACCACCACCACCACCACCACCATCATCATCATCATCATCATCATCATCATCATCATCATCATCATCACTGTTAATGGTGGTGGTTGTGGTATGTATGTGTGTGTGCATGCAGGTGTGTACATGGTGTAGGAAATTGAAACCAAGTCTTTGCACTGTACCATTGAGCTAGCACTACTTTTTTTTTTAACCAAGTATTTTGTGCCAGGCATGGTCTCAAGAACATTCACATATCAACCTACATTCTATACATCTAACTTTTGAATTTATCCTCTCTTCAATAACCCTAAGGAGGTTGAGGACTGTGATCTACTCCTTTTGAAGATCTGAAACCTAAAGCTCAAAAACCTATAGTCATAGCTGGGCACTGGTGGCTCATGCTTGTAATCCTAGCTACTCTGGAGGCTGAGATCTGGATTGTGGTTCAAACAAAGCCAGCCTGGGCAGGAAAATCCATGAGACTCTTATCTCCAATTAATCACCAGAAAACCAGAAGTGGTGCTGTGGCTCAAAGGGCTAGAGCACTAGCCTTGAGCAAAAGAGTCAGGGACAGAGCCCAGACCCTGAGTTCAAGCCCCATGACTGACCAAACAAACAAAAAAATCAACAACAACCAGCTAGTCATTTGTTCAAAGTCAGGCAGCCAACAGTGTTAGATGTGAAACTCAAAGCCAAGTACTTCTAATCCCCTGGCTCGGCTTTGTACATGGAACTCTTTGTAAGAGTCACTTCTAGAACTAGACAAAACTTCTGAAAAAAAGCCAGATGGTAGTGGCTCATGCATGTAAGCCAACTCAAGAGGCTGAGATCTGAGGATCACAGTTTGAAGCCAGCCTGGGCAGAAAAGTGCATAAGTCCATAAAACCAGCAAAAAGCTGGAAGTAGAAAAGTGGCTCAAGTGGTAGAGTACCAGCCTTGAGCAAAAAATGCTAAGGGACAGTGTACAGGACCTGAGTTCAAGCCCTCATACTGGCACATGTGCACGTACAGAGAGAGAGAGAGAGAGAGAGAGAGAGAGAGAGAGAGACAGAGACAGAGACAGAGACAGAGACAGAGACAGAGAGAGACAGAGAGAGAGAGACAGAGACAGAGACAGAGACAGAGAGAGACAGAGACAGAGAGAGAGAGAGAGAGAAACCAAAACTCACACATGCTAAATACTATCAACACTATGCCCTACACAGCATGCAAGCTACCCACATCCTCAGCCTACTTGACATGGTCTCTAGATGATTACTCTGGACGATCACTTCTAGATTACTTGACCCTCATCCCATGCAAGTAAGTGCTATTCCAGTAGTTCTTATAGTTCTTACATTGTCTGTTCATTAAAAATCACTTCTGAATCTTTTTCCGCGTGCAGCTGGCTGCCTCCCTGGGCCGCAGCCTGTGGAGGCAGGGGCCCGGCTGCAGTGTGGGAGGAGCGTCTGGGGGTCAGCAGGGTCAGTGGCCCAGGCCAGGGCAGCAGGAGAAAGCACAGACTTTGGCGATCTCTCTTTTCCCAGCCCCTGGGATCTCTTCTAGTCCAGATCAGCTGTTTTTCAGCATCAGAGTTTTGGGGAGATTTGATCCTGCTACTTTCAGCTTCTTTCTTTGCTCTAAGCAAACTGTCCTCGGGTGTTCACCTGTCAGCCTGGTAAGCTCCCTGTACCCCTCTACTCCCAGCTGCCCTCCAGAATGGGGTGCAGCCAGGGAGAAGTCTGGGCTCCATCCAGGCCCTGCCACAGCCCCCTCCAAACTTTACTTTGTTTTTTTTTTTTAACAGACATAAATAATGCATGGTCATTGTAGCTGATACACTGGTTTCCCGGGGGCTCTAAGAAAGGAAAACAGAATATACTGGAAAACATATACTCAAATCACTGTTAGGCATAAATACAACACCAGGATGCGGTGACAAGCCTAAGCATTGTCCAGTGATATCTTCTCTCCCTTCTCTTGCCAACCGTACTCCCATTTTCTTTTGGGACATTCAGCTCTCTCCGGTCTTAGCCATATGTCTTGGATGTACTGACCTTACCTTACCTCTAGGGATGGGGCCCAACTGGTTTAAGTCCATAAGGATAAACCCTCCTCCTAGACACAATAATTGGTTAAGGCAATAACACGTGATTCAGTCTGAGCCAATGGAGAGGGTGTTTCCTTAAACATATGCAGAAGGTGTGTGATACCGGAAGGCATGATAATCCCTTACACAGTGTGAGGTCTGACACGATCATAGCTGCTTGCTAACACGAAGGGACTGAAACTGCCGGTGACCAGCATGTGACACATCAGATGAAGCCTACCCTGTGGGAGGGAGGTGGAGAGAAATGGTACCCAGGTGACCTCAGGAGCAACCTTTACCTGTTATCATCCCATCACCAGGCTTTGCGTTTCATGGGCACATGAATGTCTGCCACTATTTAAGTCAGTTGAGTTGGGTATTCTTATTTACACAGAGTCGCCATTCTTTCTCCTGCTACTCCTTCAACGTGTCCAACACTGGAGGCCTCTGCTACCGAGGGCAAAAGGGGAGAGGAAGGAAGAAGCGAGGAGAAAATGGGAAAAGCAAGCATGCAGATTTCACGTCTTGCTAGCTGCTCTGGACAGAGGTCCAGCGGGGGAGGCACAGAACCGTGAGCCAAAGTCAGTCACAGGGTTACTTGGAGATGTCAATGGTCTGTGCTTTGCCTTCTCCCACAGATAATCAAGAGTTGGCTGGCAGGCTACGCGCACTGAATGCAGCCAAGGACAGATCACTGCTCCGGAGGCCTGAGCCTCTCCACAGCATGTGTTCAGAAGAAGCCCCAGAGCTGGGGGCAGAGGCCGCCTTGAATTAACAACCCATCTGGAAGTCAGGAGCCACTTTGAAAACAGCAGGCCAGCAGTCTGCACCTTGCCCTCACCCTACAGCTCTAGACACCTCAATTCTGCCCCAAGGGCCCAGATGGCCAGATGGGGGTTGGGGAAGGGAAGCCAGCGGGATAGACTCCAGGAACCTAGCAGGATTTGAAGTCAGGAAGATGAAGCAGCTCTCTGCAGCACAGGCAAGCAACTGGAGACCAAGCACAGGTGGCTCACACCTATAATCCTAGCTACTCAGGAGGCTGAGATCTGAGGAGTGAGGTTCAAAAACCAGGTTGGTTAGACAAATCCAAGAGATTTTCCATCTCCAATCAACCAACAAAAAGCCAGAAAGGAAGTATGGCTCAAGTGGTAAAATGCTAGCTTTGAGCAAAAAAGTTAAGAGACAGCACCGAGGGCCTTAGTTCAAGCCCAGCACACACACAGACACACAGACACACAGACACATACACACAGACACAGACACACACAGACACACAGGCACACACACACACACACACCACACACACACACACACACACACACACACACACACACACACACACACACACACACACACACACACACACACACACACACACACACACACACACACACACACACACACACACACACACACACACACACACTCGAAGCTGGAGCGAATTGGAGCCACCTGCAATTGTTCTCAACCCAAGAGTATAGCCTGGGAGCCAATCAACAAACCAGCCACGGATTGGGCCAGTGAGGGGCAACCAAGCCAACTGCCTGCACCTGGCCTTCCAAGGTACTTAACCCAGCAGCTGTCAGCTATGAGACAGTAATTACCAGGGCATGTCCTCAAGGCACAGAGCCCAGCCGCCAAGCACCAGCTCCAACACAATCCAGCTACTGCTCTCTAGGAGTCTTGGAGTCTCAGTTTTCTCGTCTCTCTGGGGAGTGGGGTGGTATCTGGGAGATGGGATGATAAAAGAGCTCCTGCCCTTAGCTCGGGGCTTGGATCCAGTCAGGGCCTGGCTCAATATCAAGTGGTTAGCAGGGAGAAAAGGAGCCGGGCACCACTGCAGAGCAGCCCCCTCTTGCTAACACACAGCACTTGGTGTCAGCGGGTGTGGTAGAGTACCGGGCTCCCAGCTAGAGGAGCAGATGGCAAAGAGAGCAGGTTGTCGGCCTCCAGCTCAGGGAAGACGTGTCTGACAGGTAAGGCAACTACAGGTGAGTCCTGTGGATATGAGGCTGGTGATTTCACTGGGTAGTGTGAAGTGGGCCTCTACCAGGGCTGGGCAGAGCCTAGATGAACAAGGGGGACAGATGGAGGCAGCTGTAGCCTGGCATTGCAGAGTGGGGTCACGGAGCCTCCATGACATGGGCCATCAGTAAGTCAAAGGGAAAGTCAAAGGGCTAAGTTTCTGCCTCTATTTGTATGTTTCAGAATTCCCTTGACCAAAGACCTTTGCCTTTATGTTTCTGTATTTAACGTGTGTGTGTGTGTGTGTGTGTGTGTGTGTGTGTGTGTGTGTGTGTGTGTGTGTGTGTGTGTGTGTTCTGGTACTGAGATTTGAACTCAGAGCCTCATATTCTTGCTTAGCTTTTCACTCAAGGCTGGCACTCTACCACCTGAGGAACACCTCCATTTCTGGCTTTTTGCTGGTTTGTTGGAGATAAGAGTCTCTTGGATCTGTCTGCCCCAGCTGGCTTTGAAACAAGATCCTCAGATCTCAGCCTCCTGAGTAGTAGCAGTGCTATATCTTTCCAGGGGCACAATTAGTGAGAAAAGAGCGAGGACCCCCCTCCCTGCTCCCTGGGACGCGAGTGCCATGACCTCTGATTGGCCTGCCTTGGTTGTGTGACCACCTGCAACATCTCATTAGCTTAATCTAAGTCATGTGGCTCCCCTGGAGCCAGACATCGAATCACAGAGAGAAGTGGGCCTTCCCCCTGCCCCCCAGGATGCAAGTTGGGTGCCACACTCCCTCCCAACAAAAGCTTGCAGTATTTGAAGAAGGCAGAAGAGGATTATTGTATGAGAAGAAAAAGGTCTGCTTTCTTCAACCTTCACATGTGTAAGTTGCTCATCTCTGCAACTGCTAAGCTGCTGCTAAGCTGCTTCCGAGTTCAGAGTTCAGGCTCAGAGCAATTCATCCACTGCCCCAGGCCCTCGTCATCGGCTCACCCTTCACAGGGGTGTGCTGAGCGTGAACAAAGGGGGAGGCCTAGGAAGTGTGTCAGCCCCAGTCAGTATCAGTTGCAGTTGGTCTTCCTGGATCTTCCTGGAGAGGAAGATCCTTCTCCAGCTCCAGCTGTCAGATCAGCGCTGGGCTCTGGGCTCAAAGCTTTCCAGAGGAAGAAGGCAACGAGACACCAGCAATCTGGTGGGCACACAAGAGCTTTCTGGCCTCCTCTTGAGAAGAGGCAGCTGTGAGTGGAGGAACAGGAAAGCCAGGCTGGGGGCAGGCAGACCTGAGGGCACGAAACGGCCCACTGATGTCAGGCAATGCCTAAGGAGCCTTCATACCCCAGCGAAGGAGAAAAAAGGCACAGCATCTGTTCTTCCTAGCTTTGTCTCCCAGGAGAGGCCATCCCAAACACCATCCAAATAAGGCCTCAAGCTGCGTGGAGCTAGCGTGCCGCGTGTTTATATAGATTAGAACATCTCTGTTGACTCTCGAGGCTTTGCAGTTCATCAAAGTTTAATGTTCTGTTTCACGATGTTCCTTGCCATCTCTGAGTGGTTCTGTGAGCTCTTACAAGGGAAACTTCCCCCTTCAGGGTACATTTCCCCTGCCCTGAGCCAACAGAGCCCTTGCTGCTAAGGGCATCTGCTCTGTTTGCTTTTGAGCAGCACAGATGTGAAGAGTGGCCAAGTCGCAGCTTTTGTTCTGCTCATCTGGCAGCTGGGGCCGCCCGCTCATGCAACAGCTGCAAGAAAACGGGGCCCTGAGAAGGGAGAAAGGAGAAATGCGCCAGAAATGAGGCCCAGGACAAGATGCCCGCATGCAGAGGCCTCTCAGAATTGAGTGTGTGTGCGTGTTTGTGAGACAGACAGACACAGAGACAGAGGGGGAGGGAGGGAGGGAGAGACAGAGAGAGAGAGAGAGAGAGAGAGAGAGAGAGAGAGAGAGAGAGAGAGAGAGAGAGTGTACTGGGGCTTGAATTTGGGGCTGAGCCTTAGTTTCTTTGCTTAAGGCTGGTGCTCAGCCACTTGAGCCACAGCCCCACTTCTGGCTTTTTCGTGGTTAATTGGAAACTAGAATCTCAAGGACTTTCCTTCCTGAGCTGGCTTCAACCCCAAATTCTCAGCTCTCAGTCTTCTGTGTAGCTAGGATTACAGATGTGAGCCACCAGCTCCCGGCATTGGATGTGGATAGGGATAGGGCACTCACTCCAGCCAGTGTGAGGCCAACAGGACACATGGAGCTCACTCGCCTGCATTTGCCAGGCTGTGCTCAGTAGGAGGCTGGCGGCTGGGGAAGGAAGACCTGGCTGGATGGGGAATATTCTAAATTGCAAAGAGGGCTCAAACATCCTTTATCAGAGGACTAGGCCAGCATTTTTTTTTTTTTTTTGTCAGTTGTGGGGCTTGAATTCAGGGCCTGGGTGCTGTTGTTGAGTTCTTTTTGTTGAAGCCTAGCATTCTACCACTTTGAGCCATAGCACCACTTCCGGTTTTCTGCTGATTCATTGGAGATAAGAATCTCATGGACTTTCCTGCCCAGGTTGGCTTTGAACTGCGATCCTCAGATCTCAGCCTTCTGAGTAGCCAGTGTTACAGGCATGAGCTACCTGCACCCTGTAAGGCCAGTGTCTTTACTATACATACTTAGCTATGACCTAAGCTGATTGTTGAGGGTAAACCTGCAGATACTTCTTGTGCACCAGTGGGTTTCTTACCCCTGCAAAAACACAGATCAGGCATTCAAGCGATGTGAGTCTACTGGATGATTATCTCAAACCTTCCATGGACTAAGTAACAGAACACATACATGAATGCAGACCCAAACCCAATCACGTCCTATGTAGCTGCTCCCACGTGATGACACTCATGTGCTCCCTGTTTCCATCTCTAACACCTCAGTCCTCCCTCCCCAGCATCAGCTAATCCTGTCAGTATTTAAGTCTATCAGGCCACCTCTGGTACCCAGAACTCACCAATGGCTTTTCATCTCCCAAGAGTGACAGCCAACGTCTTTCCAGTGTCTGGGAGACCAGGGCCCTGCATGACTTACAATTAATCCACATTACAGATGCTCCTCCAATACTGGGTGCCAGTGGCTCATACCTGTAATCCTAGCTACTCAGGAGGCTGAGATCTGAGAATCAAGGTTCAAGACCAGCCCAGGGAAGGAAAGTAACAGCCCTGTTGCTGTTATATACAACAGACTTGAAGCTTTTTTATTTTTAATGTTTTCCATCCTGGGGTTGAACTCTGGGCCTGGGCGCTGTCCCTGAGCTTTTGTGCTCAAGGCTCTTGCTCTGCCACTTGAGCCACACCTTCATTTCTCGCTTTTTGTGGTTAATTGGAGAGAAGAGTCTCAAGGACTTTCCTGACCAAGTTGGCTTCAAACCACAATCCTCAGTTCTCAGCTTCCTGAGTAGCTAGAATTACAGGTGTGAGCCACTGGCATCCAGATTACAATTATTTTTATCAACTACTATATTTCAGTTGGTGGCAATATATAGCCATTAATAGCCCCCCCACTAAAAAGTGGTTTACTATTAAAAAGATTCAAAAGGTACTATTATTACAAATATTGAAACAGAAGATATACTTTTTATCATTCAACTTCAAAGGTTTATATATAACCAATGTCTATAAAACAAAATAAAAATTTTCGTGCGAGTATTGGGGCTTGAACTCAAGAGGAGGGCACTGTACCTTAGCATTTCTGCTTAAGGGTAGCACTCTACCACTTGAACCACAGCTTCACATCTGGCTCTTTGTTGTACAATGGGAGATTCACAAAGTTTCAGCCTGAACTGACTTAGAATCGTGATGCTCAGATCTCAGCCTCCTGAGGACCTACTATTTCAGGCATGAGCCACCAGTGTGCAGCCTCGATGAGTCTATAATCCCTTTCCTCCTCTAACTGTCCTACACACATCTTTTACAGACAGGTCACATCAATAGGGAAATAAACCCTCAGATTCTTGGACTGGGGATGTGGTTCGAGTGGAACAGTGCTTGTCTATCAAGTACAAGGCCCACAACACCACAAAATAAAATTAAATGTCAAGTTCTGTCTATCCAGCTTCCCTGCCCTGGTTTGTCACTGTTGGGCGGGTATATTTCCCTCCATCGAAATTTAATCCCCATGAAAGGTATGAAAAATGGAAACATGTCAGGCACCAGTGGCTCAAGCCTGTAAGCCTATCTACTCAGGAGGCTGAGATCTGAAGATCATGGTTCCAAGCCAGCCCAGGCAGGAAAGTCTGTGAAACTCCTATCTCCAATTAATCTCCAAAAGGCCAGAAGTGGAGCGGTGGCTTAAGTGGTAGAACACTAACTTTGAGCAGAAAAGTCTAAGGACAGAACCTAGGCCCTGAGTTTAAGCCCCAGGACTGACACCAAAAAAAGGGGGCAACAATCAGAGTATGGTGTTTAGAAGTGAGCCTCTTGAAAGTGATTAGGATCAGATAAAATCCCTAGCATGAAGCCGTCATGTTGAATAGTGGTCACTAAATAAGGAGACCAGGAGGCACACAGATCTCTTGCCATGTGATCATCCCCTTGGGCTCTGCTAGCATGTGAAGAAGCCATCACCAAATGAAGCCTTTGACCAGAGTCCTCACCAGTAGAGGCCAAAACAAGGCTCCTTTCATTAAAGGGTACCTGGTTACTATCGATGGAAAATGAACTCATGCCTTCCTTCCCTCCTTCCCCTGGCTTATCCCCTCCCCCCCCCTTTAATGCAATCATTGACATTTTCCCCATTTCATTTCATTTCCTGGTCTCACTGGTACCTCCCAGCTTATCAAGGCCAACGGAAAGTGTTTGGAAATTGTACAACTATGGCTGAGTGTCTTCATTGAGAAAAACATTCAACTTTTAAACTCTGCTAGAGTGGGTGGAGTGATTACAGAATTCTGTAGTCCTCTGGTGTGTTAAAACCCCCACAACTGCTACTAGATTAAGATAGGGTCAAACAGGTAGAGACAATCTAAGTAGGAGGGTTGGGTGACTTTAAGATCAATTGTTCACCACCCCACCCAAAGCAAACATGAAACTCTTCTGAGAACCTCTTCCTTTCAGTGTTCTACAAATGCACTAACCCTTTCTGAGCTCCAATGCAAATATCTTTTCTAGCATATCAACATTCACTCTGTAATTGTCCACATAAGCTCTTTTGAGTTGGGGACAGATTTAGTTAAATAATACACTATTGGGACCTCCTAAAAGGCTAGGTAAGGAGAAATAGCACGAGTCAAATACTATTAATCTATTTCTTATTTCAATTTTTTTTAACCATTTATAAATATAAAAAGTCATGCCTGCCATCTCAAATTACATGGGAGGCTAAAATCTGGAGGACTGAAGTGTGAGGCCAGCTCCTGCAGAAAAGTTTGTAAGATCAACTTCTCAACCCATAGCTGGGCTTACCTGTCCCAAGCTATGTAGGAGACTGTGATTGGATGGATCAAACTTCTAGATTAGTCTAGGCAGAACCAGCCGCAAGACTCTTTCTCCACTAAGGGGAGCTAGATGCAGTGGCATTCACTTGTGATTCCAGAAATGACAGGATGCCTAAAAGTAGATATGTCTTCTCTCACCTGAGTGAGAAAGTGTCACCCTACTTAACAATCACCAGTGCAAAAGAGCTAGAAGTGTGGCTCAATAGTACCATACCAGCCAAGCAAGAGCAAAACTCTGAGTTCAAATCCCAGTACCACCAAAAATATAGAAACACAAATAAACAATGGTAATAATAAAAGAAAAATAAATGTAATAGCTCAACAGAAGCCAGGTACTGATGGCTCACACCTGTGATCCTAGCTACTCAGGAGGCTGGAATCAAAGCCAGTGCAGGCAGGAAAGTCCATGAAGTCTTTTTCTTCAATTACTACCACCAAAACTCTTGAAGTGGATATGTGGCTCAAGTGGTAGAGCACCAGGCCTGAGCAAAAAAACTAAGGGATGGCAGCTAGGCCCTGAGTTCAAGTATAAATACTGGCGCGCATGCGCGCACACACACACACACACACACACACACACACACACACACACACACACACACACACACACACACACACACACACACACACACACACAGAGCTTATGATGCAAACTATGGAGACAAGGACATCAATGGTTACAGGAATACAATCTAAGGTCCTAGGAAGTTACCCTCTTGGTCCACACCAGAGCCACAATGACACTAGTGAAAAAGCTTGTCACGTTTTGCTCTGGTCCTCTCCCACATGCAGACACAGCACTAGATCAAAGTAAATAGTGCAATAATGTCTTTAGGTGTAACAATGTATTTGCTAATCCTCATTTACAGACATCCTGACAATGAAAAACTTGTTCCCCCATCTGACCAGCTCTTGAGAACAATCCCGAAGATTTCCTGTAATGAAAGGGACTAAAAATACTTTTTGATGATGGGGAGAGAAGTTGAGCAATGCTGCAGAACACGGAAGTGATACCAGCTCGTACCCAAGCTAGGCAGCCAGCAGCCCACCTGCCTGTGACCTCCAACCTTGCCCCAAGACTCAGCACATTTGAGGGTTGTTTTTTTTCCCCAGGAGGCCACATGCTATCTTTAAGTTGGCATGATACATCTAATTTTATAGAGAAAAAAGTTTAGTGGTCCATGACTAATGCTAAATGAGTGCACACAATGTTGCCAGCAAAGCCAGCCTAAAATAGCCTTACTTTCTTTTCTTTGTAACCTTTTGAATCTTTCCATGCATGAATAATATTCATTGTTTCCGAGTCTCAGCAGTGACTAGCCAGGCACTGGTAGCTCATGCCTGTAATCTTAGCTACTTGAGAGGTTGAGATCTGAAGATGGAGGTTCAAAGCCAGCCCAGCAGAAAAGTCCCTCAGATTCTTATCTCCAACTAACCAGAAAAAAGACAAAGTGTAGCTGTGGCTCAAGTGCTAGCCTTGAGTGAAAAAGCCAAGTGAGAGAGTGAAATCTTGAATTCAAGCCCCAGTACTGGCACACACATAAACACACACACCTGCCATATTCACAGCCAAGTTATTGCAACCAGATATATTCCATGTGCTATGGTTCTATTATGAGATGGTCATGTGTTTTGGCTTATTCTCACATCCACTTTGTAGGGCATGGTCACTATGTCCCTTACCCCTTTTACAGATGAAGAAACTGAGGCACAGGGAGATGAAGGAGAGATCTGAGATCCTAGCACCAACTAGTGATGTCCTTCAAACACCCAATACCTTGATCCTCCCACCTCCTCTCCCCTCCACTCCTGCCTTGGAATTCCATTTTACTCTCCATGTAGAGTGTGAAGAACCTTCCCTTTACTTTGCAAATAAGTTTTTCCTCTTTTCCTGTCTGGAAAGGTAGCTAGGCGGCCAATTCAGTGAGCAATTCCATGATTTAAGAACAAACATGTAGTATGGCTGAGTCTCTTTGGATGGTGAAATAAGTAGGATACAAATGAATTTACTGGGTCTGACACCTCTTGAAGCCAAACTGGGAGCAGAAGGGATCCCCAGGAACACATGAGAGACTAACAATAACATACTATTCAAGGGTGTCAATTACATGCCAAAAAAAACTACAGTGAGGTAAAGATAGGATTCAGGAGAAATAGAGCTAATAAATAAATGATGTGATAAAATATTATCATTTTTTCCTTTTAATGTCCCAACCCTGTGGAATATTATCTCCCCCCCCTTCCTTCTCCCTGCCCCCCCCCGACCCCAAGCATGATTGAACTCAGGAGTGGCTATGTAACTTGTGTTGGCCCATGAAATGCAGACAAGAGTTGACGCACGTCTCCCAATTTGCGGTTTTACCATCTGTCTTTTTCATCTGTCACTATAGGCTGGCCATGTTCCAGAGAGAGAGAGAGAATTGTCAGGGTGGGTGGAGGGGGGTCCTGGATCCCAGACAGAGCTGGGGAAACCAATCTTAATAAATGTTAGGAGCTTGCGGTTTTCCACTTGTTGTTACAGCAGCCTGCCTAACCTCTCCTGACTGGTAAGCTTGCATAATATCCTGTAGCCGGAACTTGGCAGTACTATAATTGTTCACTCCTAACATGTAGCAAATACTTTGCAATATGTGATCTCTGCAAAGTGATTTATGAATAGTACCTTTTATTTTATTTTTCTTGCCAGTCGAGGGGTCTGAACACTGGGTCTGGATGCTGTCCCTCAGCTCTTCAGCTCAAGGCTAATGCTCTACCGCTTGAGCCACAGCACCACTTCTGGCTTTTTCTGCTTATGTGGTGCTGAGGAATTGAATCCAGGGCCTCGTGCATGCAAGGCAAGCGCTCTACCACTGAGCCACCTTCCCAGCCCCATGAATAGTACCTTTAGTCATACAGTTTGACCTTATGACTTGTTTGTATAGTTCTTGCTTATCCCAATGTTTGAAGTAAGGATTGGCATAGCCTGTTTTCTGTTGTTGGTTTTTGTTGTTGTTTTTTCAGTCATGGGCACTGACCCTCAGTTCTTCAGCTCAAGACTAGGGCTCTACCACTTGAGCCACAGTGCCACTTCCAGTTTTCTGTTGGTTTATTGGCGATAAGAGTCTCACGGACTTTCCAGCCCAGGCTGGCTTTGAACTAAGATCCTCAGACCTCAGCCCCCTGAAGTAGCTAGGATTACAGGCATGAGCCACCGATGCCTGGCTTGGCATAGTTTTTTTCTGTTGCTATAACACTGTACCTGAGACTAGATAATTTGTGAACAGAAGTTTATGTGGCTTTTGGTTCTGGAATCAGGGTCTTGTGCTATATTGTAACATGACACAGGATCACATAGTAAGGCCTAGCAGGCAATCCAGTTGGATCTCTTTTCTCCTCCCTATAAAGCCATCAATGCCATCTAGGGGCCCCACCCTATGACCTTCAAATCCTTAGGACTCCCCAAAGACCCTGTATTAGTCAGCTTTGATGTCTCTCTGACTGAGAAAAGCAACTTAACGATGTTGCTCATCATTTCGGGGATATCACTTCATCATGGCAGAGGAAGGCGTGGCAGATAGAGCAGTTCACATCAGAGAAAGGGACATTCAAGAAGGGGCTAGGGCAAGAGAGAGCCCCAAGACAAGTCTCTTCTTGGTGACCTACTTCCTCTAAAAAGGTCACACCTCCTACCTTTCCTTATCATAGGCATCTACTAAAAGGGTCCACACATTCACTAGGTCAAAGCCCTAAGGATTCAATCACTTCTGAAAAGCCTATAACCTGGCAACCACATACCCAGTAGATAAGCCCAGGGAGGATTAATCCATATTCAAACTCAAACTGGTCCCCACCTCCAAAATAGGAATTTGGGGATTGATTTGTGGTAGGTACATCTGAGTCATCACATGAGCATTTCAGTTAACACAGATCTAGGACTTGAACCCAGATGGCTCTGTTTCCATACCTTAAGCTCTTCATGTGGAATCCTTGTTCACTGACCAAGGACACAGAGCTTGAAGAATTTAGTGGAGTAGAATGCATGCAATAACCCCTGTGAGACCATTAGGTGGTATTTATGCCCAGCTTCCCTGAGAACACCCTGTTCATGTCTTTCCTCAGTTAAGAGTTGTTGGCCATAGTTCTTAGCCTTTCTTATTGGTTGACAAATGGAGATGCAAAGACTCCCAGTCTGTGGGTAGAGCCACCTAGAGCTTGGAGAAATAACAATAGAAAATCCTGGATATGACAGAGATCCAAGTCCAACTTCTGGCTTTGTCATTGGCTGGATCTAGCACCCTGAGCCCATTGCTTCCTTTCTGCTCCTGTAAAACAGAATAAATAAGATAATGATGCCACTTGATGAGTTATTTGGGAGAGAAAATGTGGTCAGTCTGACAAGTATCTTGGCTAGGGCCAAGCGCAAAATAGATTCCTGGGAAATGTACATAGTAAATGTTGAGGATTTACTGAGAAAGTATGTGCAAGCGTGCTTTTCTCACGGTCTTGCTCTTTCTCCTTATTCCCTAAACCTTCTGTGTTCGGTGTAAAGAGGCTGCTGAGCTCCTGGGTTCATATATTTCCTGATCTGACTTAAACCTGAAAACATATTCTCCCCCCTGGAATATAGCTTGGGAATGGCGATGGAAGTTTGAAAACAACACTAGGCTTGAAGATTATTAAGCGTTAAATAAACCATGAGCTGGCCTTGGGAGCCATTTTTTTTCCTTGAAATATCAATTAGGGGGAAATGCAAACAACTTTAAACACTATGAACCGCTGTTGAAAGTATGAAGCTCAACCTTTTAGAAGGGAGAGGTAAATACGTGTATGTGCATGCTTATCTCAATCATCTACTTAATATGTATTTACTGTGGTCATAAAACAAAATTATGTCTTTCTTGAATGCAGTGAAAATATGGCAGTGTTTGAATGAAACTTCTTTCCTCTGTTCCTTCATTGCAGTAACCTAGAGATCTCTTCTCCTTGGACCATTTCCAACCAAATCTTACAAACATGAAGCATTTTCTCAGTGACCAGCACAACAACTTTTCAATCTTCCTTTGGGTCACTGGGATTTCAAAGTCTCCAGGGCTTTTGAGAAGTAGAAGCAGGAGGTTCAAGGCTCAGTCTCAGATCCATGTTTTCTGGGCCACCTAACTCCTTACCTTTTGCCTAAGAAGGTAAAGTTAAGGGAGGTTTTTCAAACATAAAAGTCCTTTCATAATGGAAGGTTGGTCAGGATTAGAAAGCCCTTGGTTACTGTAATGAAGGTATACAAGGAAGAGGTTCTATTCAAACTCTGCCATATTCTTTTTTCTCCGTTCACAAATTTGGCCAAGTAGAGAAGAAAGCATGATGTGGCTCTCTCACCATTTCATCCACATTTTATCCTCTCTCCTGGAGGGAAACAAATAACACCACGGCCAAGAGGGCAGTAGCAAAGCCCAAGAAAATGCACAGAAACCAGCTTACATGCTTTACTTGGGGGCCGATTTTCTTCAACTGTGAATCAAAAATCATGATTCCTAATCAACAGAATGTTGCAAACATTACAGTTCTTATATCATACAACCTAGGGCCGGTTTTTGTTGTTGTTGTTATTCATCTACTTGCTGACACTATAACAAAATACCTTGAGACACTTAACAAAGAGAAAAGGTTTATTTTGATGGCTGGCCGATGCTGTTAGGCCTCAAATAGGGGTGCCAGATGTCAGGGGGCTCATGGTGGAGCAAAATGTTTACTATATGACCAGGAAGCAAAAGACACTGGAAAATTCAATTGTGAGCTGTAGTTCTTTGACTCTAAAATAGGACTGATCCTTCCCACTTCAGAGTTTGCAATAATTAGACATATTGTACAGAAGAAAAGAAGACCTGCTTTATAGTAAGTGATCACAAAATGACCAATGTTGTTGTTAGTAGAGTCTGATATGGTTCTCACCTTAAAGGTGCCTTGGAGGTCCTGGGATGGTGTTAATGGAAGGTAGAGGAGCCCATCAATTGTGAGGCTAATAGGAGGTCATTGGGTCACTGGTGTTGGCACTTGAGAGGAAGCATGGGCCCTGGCTCCTTCCTTTTACTTCTCGGCCAAGAGATGAGCAGCTCTGCTCCACCGTGTGCTCCAGCCACGTGTGCAGCCTTGGCACAGGCCCCAGAACAACGGGCTGAAGAATCAGAGACCAAAACCTCCAAAAGATGAGTCAAAAGAAACCTTTTCTCTAAGTGGATATCTCAGGTATTTGTTATAATTTTGGAAAACTAACACAGAATCAAATGTCAAGTTGGAGATCTGATTCTATGACTATTGGCTGAGCAAGAATTGCATGTGAAAAAAATCAATACATTGAGTCTCAAGCATCAGGTTTAAAGACTTTTCTAGTTCTTTTACTATTTCTGTACTTCATCTTTACTCAGAAAAAAATAGAAATCTGATTCAAATGAAATCTTGGTACAAATGACTTTTGTTGCTCTAACCTTATTTGCTAATCAAGGAAAACAAAAAAAAGACTTTTAAAGTTTGATTAAACTTTAAAAAATAGTTGAAGAAAAAGACCAGTTCACCTTAGAGTGGAATAAATTGCAAAAAAAAAAAAAATGGTGATAAATTTCTGCAATCTCTGTGTGATGTTGTTCTACCTCTCATCAAGAGAGCATCTGTCTCTCAACCCCTTGACTGTAGGCTTGGTTATGTGATTTTTTTTTTTTTTTTTAGGACAACAGCAAGTATGATCAAAGTAGAAGTCTGCTAGGGCCTGCTTTAAAACCACCAAGTTACAAGTTTTACTTGAAGATAGGCAGTAACAACAGGTTTTCTAGGAGAAAGTCCTCACTTTCTGTCATGTAAGTAAAATAGTTTTGAACAATAAGCCACAACAGAGTTGCTAGATAGCAGAATGATCCCAACTGAAGCCAACAGATGAACCTCTTAGCTGAGCCCAGCCCCAAGTTGCTGGCCTACAGAATCAGGAGCAAGTAAGTCCAGTTGTGAGGGGTTTGTTGGGCACCAAAAAGAAAACTCATGCCCAATATCAACAACAAGGAATCATACGGAAGCCTCTCCGTTCACAAGAAATCCTCGTTCTCTGAGCACTACTTCTTAAGTCATGAGTATGGGTTTCCACAGCCCTGCTTCTTCAGAGATCGTTGTTGCTTGGTTAAAGGTGAACTTGGTCTAAGGTCACACTAATAATATTCCTTCTGACATTATGGCGGTGTTCCAGATGGCTGGTCTGTGGACTCTATGGCTGAGAATCAGGTGATGGGTTCTGCTCAAGTCCTGGCTATTCTACAGTTCTTCATATTCCATTTACCCGCAGGTAAATTCCATTTGCCGCTCATTAGCCAGAGTTGACTTCTGTTGCCTGTACTCCTACCACCATTATGGATGAAGAAAGTCCTCAAGAGGAGCTCTGTCCTGTCAGTGAGGATGCACAGGGCACCAGAAGGAGAGAACAGAAGCTACCAACCTTGCCCTCGTGGCAGTTCCAGTGCCAGAGTCCTCCTGGCTCAAGTTCCGGCCGACTTTCCTCCTTTATGTGCAGACTTGGCAATTAAATAGAGTTCCACCAACACAGTCAAGTCTCAATTATTGCTAGTTAGCTTGAATTCTAAAGCCATCTGGCATACTGGGTTCTTCCAGGGAAAACCCACAGGGAGATTTGGTTCTTCACTCCTCACCTAAAGCCATTCAGAGCCTTGAAAAGAGGAGGAACTAAAAGTAACTACTCTTCCTGAACATACCACAGCCCCAAAGAAATGGAGTACATTTTGCTTGTGGCTTTTCAAAAACAGTGTCTCTGTCTCTGTGTCTCTGTCTCTGTCTCTGTCTCTCTCTCTTTCTCCCTCCCTCCCTCTCTCTCTCTCTCTCTCTTTCTCCCTCCCTCCCTCTCTACCTCCCCCTCCCTCCCCCTCCCTCCTTCTCCCTCTCCCTCCCTCCCTCTCCGTCTCCCTTTTCCTCTCCCTCTCCCTTCACTTTCTTTCTCTCCTACTGTTTGGACTCAAGGTCTTATGGCTGCTAAGCAGATACCCTACGACCTGAGCTGTGCCTCTAGCCATTCTGCTTATTTTGACATAGGGTCTCATTTATTTCCCTTGTGCCTTGACTGAGATTCTCCTATTTGTACTTCCCACCATGACAGGCATGCTCCACCACATCCAGTTTTTTTTTGTTTGTTTGTTTTTGCTTACGTGGTGCTGAGGACTTGAACCCAGGGCCTCATGCATGCAAGGCAAGCGCTCTACCACTGAGCCACCTTCCCAGCCCCACATTGTTTTTGAGATGGGATCTCACATTTTCCTGGGTTAGCCAGAACCATTGATCCTCCCAATCTGTTTTCTGTGTAGCTAAGATGACAGGCTTATGTCACCATGCCAAGCTATTGATGTAGATGGGGTCTTGTGAGCTTTTTTTGTGTCTGAGCTAGTCTTGAACCACAATCCTACCAGTCTCCACTTTCTCTCGAGCTAAAATGATAGACATGAGCCACAGATGTTTGGCTTTCTCTATCTCTTTTTAAATTTAGTCCTTTTCCAGAAGAAAAGTCATACAAAGGACAATATTTATCTAACTGAGCTTCGCTTTTGTTTTGGAGGAGCAGGTTTAGAGGGGCTCCCAGCAGGAGCTTGTTAGAAATATCAAGAGGTCCTGGCATAAGCTGAATGGAGGAGGCAGAAAGGAGGACGAACATACTCCTATGCTAATCGTTTTATAGATACAAGATCCAAATCACCCCGTGAAGTGTTCTCATTTTACAAATAGAGCATCTGAGCCTGGAGAGATGGAAGATGATATCAAAGGTTATGGAACATGCCAGGCTCTGGTGGCTCAAACCTATAATCCTAGTTACTCAGGAGGCTGAGATTTGAGGATCGTGATTCAAAGCCAGCCTGGGCTAGAAAGTCTCCAATTAACCACAGAAAAAGCTGGAAGTGGTGGTGTAGCTCAAGTGATAGAATGCTAGCCTTGGGCAAAAGTTACTTAGAGACAATGCCCAGGCCCAAAGTTCAAGGGCTAGCACTGGCAAAATAAATAAAAATAAAAATTTAAGGAATTTGATAATCTGGTCCAAATAATGGGTGAGCCTTCATGTAGAACTCAAGAAGTCAAATATTCACTCAATGATTTCAATTCAACAGAAATAACTTAAGAAAATCAAGGGATCCACTAAGCATGGGGGAAAAAAATCAAACTACCCTAAGGCAATGGTAGTATCCTTTTGTCTTTCTGTCTCCCTGGGAGATTTGTCTTTTAGGATGCTTTTAGGTAAGAGTCAGACCTGAGATCTGAGGACATGCTGAGCAAGAGGCGAGGAAGGTTCACTTGTGTTTGTCCCTTCAGATACTCACTCTAATGAAAGCACGTCTGACCCTCCAACCCACAAGAGGAAAAAGAGTTTGGTCAGCATTTTTCCCTTTAGAATGTTGAATCTCTTCCTCTTCATATTCACACTCGTTTCCTTTGCTGCCAGGCCAAGTGTCCAGCAGACGGGTGGAAGAGGCCTCCTTTGTCCACAGTATTTCGTGACTGAGTCTCCCAGAAGAGCCTGGATTGAGAGTTTCTTTTGGAAATGATTGCCCTGCTCTATCCAGCATTGTTGAGGTGAGTGTCAAACTAATTACCTGTTGCATAATGCTGGGGCTGGAACCTAGGGGCAAATGCTCTACACTGAGCTACGTATCAGTCCAAACACACAACTTAGAAATGCGCAACTTGCTTTTGACTACTGTCCCCTCAAGGTGTAACGAGTTACCATGTCCTTTTGCCATGCCAACAGCCCCATTACAATCTCTGATGTGGCCATGTTGATATGGATAAAGACCAGGACCAGGCTGCAAGGCCCAGCTGTCTATTCCATGAGCAAAATGTGCCTCTGGCTTCCTTGAAGCTAAATGGGCTTCTTAGCCCTTCCACTTTGCCTCATGTCTCCTAATGTCATACTTTGGTTTCACAGAGAACACAATTTTATGGAATCAAAGAGATCTTGTGGTCTCAGGGTATTTAAAGTTTTAGATGGCTGTGTTTAATAAGTCCCTCAAGAAATATGTCGGTTGGTAGATGATGCTGAAGGAGTTGGTTGTTTCTTTAAAACAGGATGCTATCTCAAAGCACAACACTGGGTTTGTATTCACTGTACATTTATTGAGTACCTACTGTGTACGGGGTGTTGAAGGAGTCATATTAGTTTTCAAGCTCTCAGCTCTATCCCCCAATACTTTGTTAAAGTGTTTAAGAAATGAAGTACACAGATGTCAAATGAGCTAGAATTAGCTAGATAAGGCAGCAGGAGAAATGATTGTGAATCCATGCAATATGACTTGGGATAACAATCTGGATTAGGGACGTGGGGAGAAGCTGTAATCCTCCTCTAAGAATGCAGTGCTTTTTTTCATGTAATTGTACCAAGTGAGGAGTTCTGTGGTAATATTTCCATAGATGCATATTGTCCTTCATATTAACCCCTCTACTACCCCTCACCCACCTCCCCTTTTTAAGCTTCTTACAAATTCTATATGGGTTTCATGATGGCATTTTTGTGATATATACAATGTACCTGGTTAATATTCTCCTTCCCTCTCATTCCTCTCTTCTCCAATCTCCCATCATCTCTGGTTATACGCACTAAATAGGTCCTTTTTTGTTCTTTAGATATGGAATCTATATATGAAAAAAAAATGAGATGTTCATCTTAGTCTGGCTTATTTTTCTTAACATGATGATCGCTGGTTCTGTTTTCTTGCAAATGCATAATTTTATTCTTTTTTATGGCTGAGTAATATTCTATTGTGCAAATGTATCACTTTTTTTGTCAGTTGTGAGGCTTGAACTCTGGGCCTGGGTACTGTCCCTCAGCTCTTCAGCTCAAGGCAAGTGCTCTACCATTTGAGCCACAGTGCCACCTCTGGTTTTGTGGTGATTAATTGGAGATAAGAGTTTCATGGACTTTCCTGCCTGGGCTGGCTTTGAACCATGATCCTGAGATCTCAGCCTCCCAAGTATCTAGGATTACAGGTGTGAGCCACTGGTGCCTGGGTGTATCACATTTTTTAAAATTCATTTTCTAATGGGCATCTAGGCTGATTCTATAGTTTGGTTGTTGTGAATATTGCTGCAATAAACAAGGGTTTACAGGGTTAGCTGTACAAACTGACTTGCTTTCTTTCAGTATATAGTCAAGAGTGATATAGCGAGATCATAAGCTAGTTCCACATTTAGTTTCTTTATCAACTCCATATTGTTTTTCATAGTGGCTTGCACTAACGTACATTCTCACCAACAGTATATAAGAACTACACCCTGCACCCGTGCCTACATTTGTTGTTTATTTTCTTGTTTTTGTCCATGCTGACTGGGGTGACACAGAATCTCAAAATTGTTTTGATTGCAATTTCATTTATAGCCAAAGATGTTGAGTATTTCCTTATGTGTTTATTGGCCATTTGTATATCCTCTGAAAACTTTGGTCCATTTGCCCATTTATTCATTGAACTATTTGTTCTTCAGTGTTTACTTTTTTAACTCCCTAGATACTCTGGATATCTGACAAAGATTTCTCCCATTTTATTGGCTATCTCTTTGCTCTGATCATTGTTTCCTTTGATGTGCAGAAGCTTTTTGATTAAATATAATCCCCTCTGTCAATTCTGCTTTCAATCCCTAAACAATTAGAATGCTTTTTCAGAGATTCCTTGTTTATACCAGTAATTTTCACAAACCTTCCTTTCATAGAACAGTAATTCATAAGACCCTAAAAATTCCTGAAGATTAAACCAAGTTAGCTCTTGTTTTTTTTTTTTTTTTTTGTCGGTCGTGGGGCTTGAACTCTGGGCCTAGGCGCTGTCCCTCAGCTCTTCAGCTCAAGGCGAGCACTCTACCACTTGAGCTACAGCGCCACTTCCGGTTTTCTGGTGGTTTATTGGAGATAGGAGTCTCACGGTCTCTCCTGCCCGGGCTGGCTTTGAACCACGATCCTCAGATCTCAGCCTCCTGAGTAGCTAGGATTACAGGCGTGAGCCACCAGCGCCCGGCTGTTGTTTTAAATCATGCTTGTTTAAGCAAGAGGCAATCATGTTTAAAAAAAAAAAAAAAAGACTTGGGTTTGAATTTTGCTTTCAGTCCCATTACTACCAGGGAAATTCTTTTTTTGTTGTATTTTTATTTTTATTTTTGCTGGTCCTGGGGCTTGAATTCAGGGATTAGAGTTTTTGTTTGGCTTTTTCACTCAAGGCTGGTGCTTTACCACTTGAACCATACCTCCAGTACTGGCTTTTATTGGTTAACTGGAGATAAGAGTTTCACAGACTTTTCTACCTGGGCTGGCTTTGAACCATGGTATTCAGATCTCAGCCTCCTGAGTAGTTAGCATCACAGGTGTGAATCACTGACACCTAACTTCAGGTAAATTCTTTTTGTGTGTGCTGATCCTGGGTTTTGAACTCAGGGTCTGGGCACTGTCCCTGAGCTTTTTTGCTCAAGATTAGCACCCTCCCACATGAGCCACAGCTCCACTTGCAACATTTTGGTAGTTGATTGGAGATGAAGACTCTCATGGACTTTTCCTACCTGGGCTGGCTTTGAACCACAATCCTCAGAAGTCAATCTCCTGAGTAGCTAGGATTACAGGCAGGAGTCCCCAACAGCTGGTGTCAGGCATTTCTTAATGCTTAATTTCTCCAAACATCCATTTTTCCCATCTCTAAAATTAGAATGACACTCTTCCCTTGCACTGTTGCTTAGAAGATTCCAGACTTTGTATGCAGAGACCCTGGTAGGTGGCCAGTAGATAACAGAAAGTCAGCAGAAAGTCACCGATGCTTGGGGTACAGTCCAGTGGTTGAGATTATGTTGCAAGCAGTAGACTTCAGTTCAAAACACTTGTGCTAAGACTTGGAAAAAATTATATTAAGCGAAGTAAGCCAGGCCCAAAGAAATGTAGGTCCCATGGTTTCCCTTATTTGCAATAACTAGTAATGTGTAGAACAAGCAGAAAAAGCCAAAAACTATGTACATATGATCATATAAGATGATGTTAAGCGAAATGAACCCAAAGATAGGGACACAAATGTCTTTTTTCTTTCTTGCTATTGTTTCTAATGTATTTATAATGCACCATGTGATTTTTTTGTTTCTTTGTATGTTCCTCCCCCATGGTATAACCCCTGTTTTCACTGTATTTGATGTCAGTGCCCTGCATCTTGTATATACACTTCTCTAATTTGGGGAGGGGAAGGGAAAAAACAAAATGCTTAAATAAGGATACAGGTGGACCCATTGTAACAATGAGATGTACAAAACATTATGTTGAAAACAAACTTTACAACGTGGGAGAGGTAGTTGTGGAGGTGGGAGGGAAGGGATGGTAGGGGGAAAACAAAGGAGGAGGCAACAATGCTAAATAGGAAATGTACTCATTACCTTGCTCATGGAACTGTAACCCCTCTGTACAGCAGTTTTACAATAAAAACATACAAAAAAAAAAAACACCTGTGCTTGGGTCAGGACTCCGCCACTTAACATTACCTGCAAGATAACGATGAACGTGTGTGAGCTCATCTATCCCAAATTGGCTCCTGTCAACACAACCATCATTTCCCTTCCTATTTTCATTTCAATGTTCACCTGAAATATGTCTTCAACTATAAATGTCATAAACAGCATACCACTGTGATGAAGCATTTAGAAGTGACGGGTTAAATCTTAAATACATCACGGTACAATAACGAATCGTTTTATACTGTACAAGCTATTGCTGTCATGGAAAGATGGGTAGAAATCTACCCATGTTTTCAGCAGTCCAAGAAACAGTCACAAAATCTAAAGTTATGTTTACTAATTAACATAAAGAAAGAGTTCTGCCGGGCTGGGAAGGTGGCTCAGTGGTAGAGCCCTTGCCTTGCATGCCTGAGGCCCTGGGTTCGATTCTTCAGCACCATATAAGCAAAAAGAAAAAAAGCCGGAAGTGGAGCTGTGACTCAAGTGGTAGAGTGCTAGCCTTGAGCTGAAGAGCTGAGGGACAAGTGCTCAGGCCCAGAGTTCAGGCCCCACGACCAGACCCACCCCCCCCCCAAAAAAAAAGAAAGAAAAAGTTCTGCCTATGGAAGAGGAAATATTGGAAGTGGCTCTCAAAGATCACAGTGGACTCTCCACTAGATGACATCAGAATGTATGCACAAGCCAGTCACTGGCAGCTCACACTTGCAATCCTTGCTACTTAGGAGGCTGAGATCTGAGGACTGGGGTTCAAAGATAGTCTGGGCAGGAAAATCCGTGAGCCTCTTTCTCTAATTAACCAGCAGAAAGCTGGAAGTGGAGCTATGGTTCAAGTGGTAAAGTGCTAGCCATGAGCAAAAATGCTAAGAGATAGTGCCTAGGCCCTGAATACAAGCCTCAGGACTCTCTCTCTCTCTTTCTCTTTCTCTCTCTTTCTCTCTCTCTCTCTCTCTCTCTCTCTCTCTCTCTCTCTCTCTCTCTCTCTCTCTCTCTCTCTCTCTCTCTCTCTCTCTCTCATACACACACACACACACACACACACACACACACACACACACACACAAGTTTGGCTAGGCCAGTGGCTCATGCCTATAATCCTAGCTACTCAGGAGGCTGAGATCTGAGGATCCCAATTTGAAGCCAGCCCAGGCAGGAAAAGTTCACGAGAGACTTACCTTCAATTAAGCATGAAAAAGCTAGAAGTGGAGTTGTGGCTCAAGTGGTAGAGCACTAGACTCGAGCAAAAGAAATTCAGGGACAGCACCCAGGTCCTGAGTTCAAGCCCAAATAACCAGCACCAAAACCAAAAACCAGTATGAACAGCCACATGTCCCTGACAATCAGAGCAGCTGAATAAAGCTCAGGATAGCACAGTGTCTTCCGCCCCGGCTTGACAGAAAAGGAAACTGACCTAGAAAAGTGAAGTTACTTAGTCACAAGAATGCCACCTGCCTTCTGCCATGCCCGAGTGGCTTCCCGTCGCCTCTGCGGCCCTGTTCCATCTGTGCCAACGTGGGCCCCACGGGCTTTGCCATCTCTGCAGCTGGGAGGTGGGCCGGAGCGCCAAGCAAGTCCAAGGTTATCTGCTGGACTGGAGGATAAAATCACCCCGGAGTGTTTCAGTGAAGCCAGGAAGCCAGCCTGCTGCCGTTCCTTCCATCCTGGTGCACGCGTGACATCACGCAGGAAACCTTTCAACAGCATACACAGAACGAAAGGTCTTGCCAGGTGGTAGTCCTTGATATATACAGACAGAGGCTGACTCACAAATACAAACAGCTGCCACCAGCCCCCCTGGCCCCCGCCAGGCTGCAGCTGCCATGGATGTATAAAAGAGGGGAATAGGAAAAAAAAAAATCTTGGACTACTTGCAGAGTCCATACATTTAGAAGCAGAGGAAGGCAAGAAGCCCGGAAGCAGGAAGCCCATGGGGAATGGATGCCCAGAATCCATGTCCAGCTGTATCTCCTACTCCGTGGGCTCTATCTCCTACTCCGGGATGAACCACGACGTCAGAGACTTCATGAGAAATGTGGCATTCTGGTCTCAAAGCATTTGGGGACCAGGAAAGCAAGAAATTATGTTAACTTCTACCTACCTCTTTACAAAGAAAAATCTCTTTTGAGTCAGGCCCTAATGGCTCATACCTGTAACCCTAGCAACTCAGGAGGCTGAGATCCAAGGATTATGATTCAAAGACAGCCCAGGCAGGCAAATCTGTGAGACTCTCATCTCCAATTAAACATCAAAAAGCTGAAAGTGGCACTGTAGCTCAAGTGGTAGAGTGCTAGCCTTGAGCAGAAAAGCTCAGGGACAGGCTCAGGCTCTGAGTTCAAGCCCCAGGATCTATGGATGTATGCACACACACATACACACACAATTCTCTTTTGGAATGTCACAATCATTTATAATAGTCAGGATTGTTGTGAAGTCAATGAAGTGTATGAAGTGTAACTCATCAGTGTTATATAAAAATACCAGCTCTAGGGCTGGGAAGGTGGCTCAGTGGTAGAGCGCTTGCCTTGCATGCATGAGGCCCTGGGTTCGATTCCTCAGCACCACATAAGCAGAAACAGTGGGAAGTGGTGCTGTGGCTCAAGTGGTAGAGTGCTTGCCTTGAGCTGAAGAGCTGAGGGACAGCATCTAGGCCCAGAGTTCAGGCCCCATGACTGGCAAAAAAAAATACCACCTCTTTCTGTTGATTCAACTCTTTCCCTTTTAAAGCCTAGGATACATAACTTAGGGGTGGAAGCAGCCATCAAGTCCAGGTCTGTCCCAAAGGCCCATAGTCTTAACCTCTGCTCTGGAGAATCGTCCCCTTCCATTTACCCTGTCTGAAGGATAGACATAGAAGGTGGAGGCAAGTAAGGGGATTCTACAGGCAATCATTAACAAATTAGCTAGAAAGAACTCCATCCGGTTGTTTTCCTACTGAAAACCAACTGTTCTCAGCTCTGCTCAGGAAATGGTCATTGTGTCTGATAAGGCTGGGGTTGCAGGGGACAGGGGGCAAGTATGAGGAAGGAACTTGAGTGTGGGGACTACAGTAAGATCTGATGGTGACGTATGTAGGCGCTGGTATTCCCATGTGGTGATGGGGGAGGGGAAAGGAGGAACTTTGATCTGGGTGTGGTGGTGCATACCTGTAGTTCCAGCTGTACTGGAGGCCTTAAGTAAGAGGACTGCAGTCCAGGCCAATCAGGAAAACAAAACAGAAAGAAAAGGTGAGACTCTATATGCAAAATAATAAAAACAAAAATCAGACTCGGGGTATAGTTCAAGTCATATAGCACTTGCCTATCGAGCATAAGGCCCTGAGTTCAAGCCCCGGTATCAGCCAACCACCAAAGAGAGGGGAAAATTACACTGAAAACAAATAACAAAAACAGATGAACCTTAACCAAGATAACATTTCCTCTAGATCTCATCCCATACCCTGGAGAGAAGGAGGAGGAAGATTTCTATCTTTCTCTCCACTGACCTTTTCTACCACCCACAGCTCCAGATAGCATCAGTGGCCTTTCTAGGCTTCTAGATGAGTTAGATTCACATTTGTGGCTTGGTTGGAAACAGAAAGCATCTACTCCCATTGGTGACCATTTCTCTGGAGACGTAAGTTTCCAGCACATGACTGTGTGTCATGTGTGTATGTGTGTGTGTGCTGGGGGTGGGGGGGAACCCCTGGTTGGGCAGGGCATACACTGAGGTGCTGGGGAATTCTGATCCACAAGCACACATTGCCCTGAGCAGTGTGGAGCCAGGTTCAGGAGCGTGATGTCGAGGCTCTGAGAGGGAAGCATGGGAGAGAGGGCTGGGAAATCCACAACAAATGTTAGAAATCGAAGGCCCTGAAGCTGGGAACTGCATGTGACAGATAAAAAGTTTGCAGAGTGAGGTTTACCATTCACTGCTGAACGAACTTGTTTATTGACAGGAAAGTTGCTTGGCTTTTTCTGGGCAAGCAGTATATACATACCAGTGTTTTTTTGTTTCTGTTTTGTTTTCCAAAAGGCAAGCAAGAGATGGTTGTTAATGGTTGTGTTGGCACTGGAGCTTGACTTAGGGCCTAGGTGCTATACCTTTGCTTTTTTCAGTCAAGGCAGATACTCTACCTCTTGAACTACAGCTTTACTTCTAGCATTCTGCTAGTGGATGGGATTTAAGAATCTCTTTGGACTTTCCTACTTCAAACTGCAATCTTCAGATCTCAGCCTCCTGAGTAGCTAGGATTACAGGAGTGACCCACTGGTGCTTAGATCCACTTGAGCATCTTAAGACCAAAACTGCACATGCTTATCTTCATAGATGGAACTCATCAATGCTTGAGATGTATAAGAGATTTTAGAAAGTGAATTCACTTAAAAATATTTAAGTCTGGCACTGATGGCCCATGCCTATAATCTAACTACTCAGGAGGTGAGATCTGAAGATTACAGTTCAAAGCCAGCCCAGGCAGCAAAATCTGAGATTCTTAACTCTAAAAAAAAAAAAAAAAACCTAGCAAAAAGCCAGAAGTAGAACCGTGGCTAAAGTGATAGAGCAACATCTTTGAGGGAAAAACAAAAGCCAAGTGAGAACATGAGGCCCTGAGTTCAAGCTTCAGTACCAGCACAAAAAGAAAGAAGAAATATTTAGTAAATACTAATCAGATAAGACAGACAAGATGTGGAAAATCATGCGAGAATTCAGAGGTATATATCAAGCATCACTGTTCTCCACACATTACTCCAGAGCATAGACTCTGGGTGATGACGCCGTCTTCCAAGGCCTGCATGAAGGACAAAGCATACCCCACCCGACTCTCAGCCAACAATGGCTTCTGCAGACCATGTGCTTTCTTGGCCTAGATTTCAATCCTGGTGGAAAAATTGCCTGAAGCCGACGACAGCTGAATGCCACGCTTGGAATTCACATGTGCAGAAGAGGAAAATGACACCCTGAGGTTTAGAGGGCGCCCGTGCCCACCCGAGCAGCTTTGATGCACACAAAGGCCAGACGGTGGACCTGCCACCTGTCCACCTCCGTCTCACCAGCTGGGAGGGTTTAAACGGGAGGACACTGCAGTTTAGGGAAGCAGCAGAGAACAGACATAAAAAGGGAGCAGAAAACAGAGCACAGAGCAGAAAGAAGGGTCTGTAGCAGCACACACACACACACACACACACCCCTGATTCCACCCCACAACACACGCGCACACACACACACACACACATGCCTGATTCCTACCCCACAACACACACACACCCCTGATTCCCACCCCACAACACACACACACACACACACTCCTGATTCCACCCCACAACACACACACACACACACACACACACACACACACACACATGCCTGATTCCCACCCTACAACACACACACACCCCTGATTCCCACCCCACAACACACACACACATACACACACACACACCCCTGATTCCACCCCACAACACACACACACACACACACACATGCCTGATTCCCACCCCACAACACACACACACCCCTGATTCCCACCCCACAACACACACACACACACACACCCCTGATTCCAACCCACAACACACGCACACACACACACACACACCCCTGATTCCCACCCCACAACACACACACACACACACACACACACCCCTGATTCCACCCCACAACACACACACACACACACACCCCTGATTCCAACCCACAACACACGCACACACACACACACATGCCTGATTCCCACCCCACCACACACACACACACACACACACACACACACACACACACCCCTAATTCCCACCCCACAGCAAGGTCTCTGGGTAAATCCAGGAAAGTCCCTGTGCTCACAGTTGTTGGCCTTCTGAGCCAATCACACCCAGGTGAGGGTTCTCTGGTGTCAGTGTCCCCTGTGTGGGGTCCCCCGGCCCACTGCCATCACCTCCACTCATAAGCTCACACAGAGTAAGCACTGTTACTCATAAAGACACCAAGGAACACTATTTACTAAGTGCTTTAAAGATGTCCATTAAGTAGATGTTTACAAGTGCATCAGCTCTTTCAGCTTACAGGGAAATCTCCTCTCCCTGAGACTCCTCCCTCCCCTCCCTGAGACTCCTCCCCCCTCCCTCAGAGTCTTTCTCCTCCCTCTTCTCCCCCTGAGGCTCTCCCTTCTTCTCCACAGTCTTCTCCCCTCCTGGAAACCTGTTCCTCTTTATTCCCTCTGCTGTGGAAGGAAAGGCTTTGGGTCACCTTGTGTCTTGCACTGAGAGCAGAAGGTGAAGAGGAGGGGATAGTCGGTGAACCATGGCAGGGCTTTAGCTAATGTATTTCTTTTGGCCTCAAGCCTAGGATTGTCAGATAAAATGTGGCCTGCCCAGTTGAACTGGGATGTCAGAAACTTGAAAGAATATCCTAGTATAAGAACATGCAGAGCTAATTCACCAATGGCTCATGACTGTAATCCTAGCTACTCAGGAGACTGAGATCAGGGGAATTGTAGTTTGAAACTAGTCTGGACAGAAAAACCCATGATACTTGATCTCCAATCAGCAAAAAGCTAGACTGGAGGCATGACTCAAGTGGTAGAGTACCAGCTGAGCAAGCAAACTGAGCAAGTATGAAGCCGCATACTTGGAGGCCCTGAAGGACATACTCCAATACCAGCAAAAAGAAAAAAAATCCTAAATATTACCCAGGATCTATATGTGTATAGTATATATACATATATATATGTATAGTATAAGTCTATATTAAATGTTGCACGAAGTATTCTTATATTAAAAAACAACAAAAACCAAAAAAAACTTGTTTCTAGAGCATCGCAATTTAACTGGGCATTTTTCATTCTTACTTCCTAAATCCAGCAAGCATACTCAACAACTCCATAATGCTGGCTGCTTATCTGATTGGTTGATTGACTGATTGATTGATTGCCAGCCCTGGGGCTTGAATTCCCAGCTGGGCACTGTCCCTGAGCTTCTTTTGCTCAAGGCTAGCACTCTACCACTTGAGCCACAGTGTCACTTCTGGCTTTTTCTGTTTGTGTGGTACTGAGGAATCGAACCCAGGGCTTCGTGCATGCTAGGCAAGCACTTTACCACTAAGCCACATTCCCAGCCCCTTATCCTTATTTACTTATGTGTTTGTTTTGGCAGTGCTGTGGATGAAACCCAGGTCCCTGCACATGCTAGACAGGCAGTCTACCACTGAGCAACACCCCTAGGCCTATTATTCCAATTTTAAAGATGGGGAAAATTGGACTTAGTAACAGTGCACCACCTGCGTGTAGCTATCGTGCTTTGGGGTGGCCTAGAGATGCAAATTTCCCAGGGACCCACTGATTTCCACACCTATGCTGCCTTACCAACTGGCCTTCAACTAAAGGGATGGAAGACATACTTAACTGGAAACTGAGGTATTTATTGTCCATGGTGTGGGGGAGCTGGGGAATTCTTGAGTGCTTTGTTCATGTTGTAGGTAGTGACCGTTTTTGTAAGTAATTTAATCCTCACCATGTTTGGTAACTAAAAGATTTCTCCAGTTCTCCAGTCCCACACGTGTGTGTGTGTGTGTGTGTGTGTGTGTGTGTGTGTGTGTGTGTGTGTACACAATGCTACCCCTTCCCTCCTTTTCTCCCACTTTCCCTCCCCCTACACTCCTCCCCCAAGTTTTAAAGTTCATTTCCACCATAGTGTCTTGTGAGTATCACTGTCACATTGGTTTACCCTTTGTCCTTTGTCCATTTCGTGATTTCCCCGTCCCTTAACCAAATCAGATAACTATGTATACAAGACACAGGGTACCAAGATCAAAAACAGTGAGAACAGGGGGCAAACTAAAGTGGAGGTGGGGGGGGGAGAAAGAAAAAAAGCAATAACTTCACACAGTACATTAAAAATACAAAAACAAAACCTTCTTGTTTCCATATCTTGGAGTTCATTTCAATTAGCCTCATTTTATTTGCTTAGCTTTTTGACTCAAACTAGCGCTCTACCGCTGGAGCCTGAGCCACACCTACACTTCCAGTTTTATTCTATTTCATTGGAATTAAGAGATTCTCTGAGTTTTCTGCCCCGGCTGGCTTCGAACCAGGCAGATCTCCCGGGCCTGATTAGCTAGGGTTATAGGTGTGAGCCAGTGGCACCTGGCCAGTCCTACAACTCTTAAGACTTATTTCTCAGCCCCAGTTCAAGCCCCCGTCCTCGCCTCCCTTGACTGTGCGGAGGAGCACGCGTCACCCACGGGATAGCGGTGGCAGGTGAGGTCATGGCACACAGCTCTGAAAGGGCGTCGAGTCGTATTACATTCATCTCACACACGGAGGAAACCCACAAGAACTGAAGGAGCTGGATGCCCGGGAATAAGCCAGGCTTTTCTTGGCTGGACAGCCTTCCAAGCGTAGCCACATGGCCTCATATGAACTGGGCTCCATTGCCAGCCCTGAGAGATATCTTCCTGTGGTGTTGTCTTAGAGCACCAGAGGCTGAACTGGAAGAGGTCCAGAGCATCCCAGCAGAGCTCAGGCGATGGAAGTTGAGGATAAATCTGCAGATGTAAAGCCCCCTTGGTCTGCTTACCTTACTCACACTTGTGTGTTTGCAGGCTGGAACCTGGAGGGAGTATAGGCAGCTTGCAGGTACCCACAGACTCGGGGTCCCGAGAGTGGTTTGCTATAGCCTCAGCCTTAGGGAACAGCTTACCCTGCCGGTCTGAGAGCCCAGGATTTCCCTCTAAGCCGTGGATGGAGGCTGGACATCCAGGACCAAGTCATCTGAACAAACAGTATCTGAGAGAACAAGACCAGCTGGGTGCTGGTGGCTCATGCCTGTGATCCTAGCCAATCAGGAGGCTGAGATGGGAGAATCAGTTCAAAGCCAGCCCAGACAAGAAAATCTGTGAGACTTGAACTCCAATTAGCCACCAAAAAGTTGGAATCAGGGTTGTGGCTCATGTGGTAGAGCACCAGCCTTAAGCAAAAATGATTAAGGGACAGCACCCTGAGTTCAAGCTGAATTACCAGCACAAAAACGAAACAACAATAACAAAGAAAAAAACCCCAAGAATTTAAAGCTTCCACGAGTTGGTTACTTTATAATTGTAGAAAAGGTTGAAAATGCTGAAAAGTATCAAGAAAGCAATTAAAAACTATCCATAATCCAACAGGGCAGAGATGGTACCTCTCTTGACAGTGTGGTGTTACCCAGATCCATGTCAGAAGCACTACTGGTCTCATCCATCACGTATGATTTTGTGCTCCACATTTTATATTTACCTAGCAAATCATAAACACTTCTCTCACATGATAAAGACTCTTCAAAGATTCTTTATTACTTTGATGAATCTTTAATTAGGTACATTTCAAATAGCTATGATTTATTTAAGTGTTCTCTGGCAGACTATTTAGCTTGTTTCTAGTATTTTCCTGCATAGAAATAGTGGAGGGAGCCATGCGTCTGTAATCCTAGCTACTCAGGAGGCTGAGATCTGAGGATCGAGGTTTAAAGCCAGCCCAGGCAGAAAAGTCCATGAGATTCTTATCTTCAATAAACCAATAGAAAACTGGAAGTAGTGCTGTGGCTCAAGCAGTAGAGCACTCGCCTTGAGCTGAAGAGCACAGGGACAGTGCCTAAGCCCAGAGTTCAAGCCCCTTGACTGACACAAAAAAAAAAAAGAAAGAAAAGAAAGAAAGAATGGAGGGGATGTGGGGGGAGGAGACAGCTCCTTCACATACGTCTTATCAGGCCCTTGGCACCACCTGTCCCCTCGTGTCCAGATCTAATATAATATGGCATCTGAGCTGCCCAAGCCATGTGTCTTCTCCTGCTTTCTGTTTGATCATGCTGTGTAATGGGCATCTGGTCACCTCTGAAAGCCCAGCCAGCAAACCAGGTGAGGAGAACCTGCTGCGTATAGCATGGGAGGGAGGGGCTCCCACACAGCACCAAGTCCTGCACCCAACAGAGACAGGGGGTGGGGAGGAAGGAAAGTGAAGAGGAGGAGAGGGAAGAGAAAGAGGAGGAAGAAGAGAAGTCTCAGAACAATTTCAGGAAACACTACGCAGACTATTGGCTTCTACCAGGAGAGGATAACACACGCCCTCAGAACTGTACCTCTTGGAATTTTTACAGGACCATTGCTTGCTAATTTAGTTAATGATAATGTTGACTTCCAAATTTCCTCTTTAAAAAGAGAATCCTACGTGTTCTCAACTTAGACAAAGTTGGCTTAAAAATAAACAAATAAGTTATATAAGCTTTAGAAGCCAAGTCTTCCCATCCATCTTTGCAGCTAGACCTCACGTGTCCCGTAGGGTGGAGATTCAACTTCTACACTGAGCTCCAACACCCACCAGGGGTCCGAAGGGAGTTCACCGTTGATGCCTAGAAGACACTAATGCTTAGAAGACAGGGAACAGACACCAAGGCCAGCATGACCTCTGAGAAGTGGTGACAGTCTTGTTCCTTCCTTTTGCTTCAACTCCCCACCAGTTTGGAAGGTTGAGAAGTTTCCCTCTCTCTCTTTCTGCTTCCTTGCTGCCATAAAATGAGCAGAGCCCCTTGGCTTTCCCTCCCCTTTTTCCTCTCCCCTCTCCCCTCTCCTCCCTCCTTCCCCTCTCCTCTCCCCCCTCTCTTTCTCCCCTCTCCTCCTCCTCCCTCTTTCTTTCCGGGCTTCCATGAGATAAGCATCTCTGCTCTGAGGTGTGCTTCCCACAATGAAGTGCTATCTTCTCACAGGTCCAAAACTACAGGGCTCACTGACAGTGGATTGAAAGCACTGTGGCCTAATGTCACACACAAACTGTTTCAGATTCCAGAATATTTTGGGTTTGAAATTTGGGTATTATAGATGCTCAACCAATGCCACATGGCATAGAGAGACATTAAACCTTGCTTATGGTCGGTGGGAGCCACTGATAATTGCAGCACCAGAAAGAGATGGGTGCGATGGCATAGTGTCCACTTAGACTACCATAATGAAGTGTCACACTGAGGCTTCAGCCATAGAAATTTGTCTTTTGTGGGTTTGTTGTTGTTTTTAGAATGCTGGAGGCAAAGTCTAAAATCAAGGTGTGGGGAGATCTGCTTTCTTCTGAGGCCTGTCTCCTCTCCTGGTGCACCTCCCTTTTATCTCTTCTTTTTAGAAGGTCATCAGTCAGATTAGATTAGGGCCCCCCCTTTATCACCTCCTTTTCCTTAATTCCCTCTTTAAAAGATCTGTGTCCAGATACAATCACATTGAGAGGAACTGGGACTAAATTTTCAGTGTTTGAATTATGGGGATTATAATTCAGTGTGTGTGTGTGTGTGTGTGTGTGTGTGTGTGTGTGTGTGTGTGTGTGTGTGTGTGTGTGTGTGTGTGTGTGTGTGCGCGCACACGTGTGCACGCGCGCACATTAATGCATCCATACTGAAACTTAAACTCAGAGTCCAATGCTCTTTCTTGGCTTTTTCTGTTCACGGCTGGTGCTCTACCACCGTAGCCACACCTCTATTTCTGACTTATTGCTGCTCGATTGCAAATAGAGTCTCACAGACTTTTATGCTTGAGTTGGCTTCAAGCCACAATCCTAAAATCTCAACATCCTCAATAGTTAGTATACACATGAGCCACCGATTCCCAGCTATATAATTTAGCTTGTAGCAATGGTAATACAGGAAAACTCTTTAACTGGGGCAGTCAGGAGCTTTAAGTTTAGATACTGCCTTCGACACTGATGATGCATGAGATTATAAACTAACCATTTTAGCACTTCACAATCTTCTTCATCAACAATAAGCAGATGTACCTTGCCTTTAGGGAGCAACTCAGAGAAGATAATACATTATGTGGAAGTACTTTGTAAACCGTAGGACCCGCTTCAGTGGCCAGAAACTAGCCCTTGATCAAGAAGGACATGCCTCTGTTCCTGGAGTAAGGCCTTACATTCTTGCTCAAAGAACAAATGAGCTTGATGGCAGCAACACTCAAGACTTAGGGTGGAGAGAGGCAAAGAGATCTTAAAGCTGTTAGAACCTAGACTTGTTTCATTTATATATATATATATATATATATATATTTATGTATACACACACATACATATACATATATATATATGGGTTCAATCTAACTTGTAAAGGACTGATCAAATATTCTTTATGAAGTGGTGAACTAACTTAAAAGTAGATCTGAAATAACGCATGCATTTGTAATATAGTGTGCTCCTTTTAAAACCTTCTAAGACTCTTTTACTTCATCAGAAATGTGTCTCCATTTAAATTTTAATCTGTCGTTCTCTACTTTAACTCTGTAATTCTTAACAAATACTTGTTGCGTGTCTATAATGTGGAATGTTCTAGAATAGATGGGTTTCCAAGGTCTCGTTTGATTCTCAAAGCCAGCATGACCTACTAAACTGAAGTTCTTGGCAGAGGTCCACACCGGGCAAGGTGGGGGCGGGGGATCAAGGATTTGGAGGCAGATAATTCTGATATGATGACCTTTATCAACCCCATCTTTCTCTGTACATTAAAACAAAACTAACATAACTAGTCACCCTCTCTGTCCTGAAACCCTAAAATGTTATCTGATCAATGGAAAATGTGTTTTTACTGCTAACTACAGTTTCCCTCCTGATTTTCTGTAAGTTCTTTATCACTGTAACTCTGTCATTGTCTGGGTGTCAGTACAAGTTCATCTCTATACAGACATACTCTAAATAGACAAAGGAAATTATAAAAGAAATACTTTACTCTCTCATTGGCAGCTGGTTTTCTGGACTGAGGATTGAACCCCAGACTTCATACATGCTAGCAAAGTACTCTATCACTGAACCACATCCCAGCCCTTCCGATCTGCAGTCTGTCAAACCAAACTAAAGAGCCTAAGCTGCCGGTCACGGATGGCTCACTCGTAGAATCCTTGCTACTCTGGAGGCTGAGATCTGAAGATTGTGGTACAAAGCCAGCCCTGGCTAGAAAGCACTGTGAGACTCTTCTTTCTAATTAATCATCACGAAGCTGAAAGCAGAGCTGTGTCTCAAGTGGTACAGATCCAGACTTGAGAAAGGCTAAGGGGCAGTGCCCGGCCCTGAGGTCCTATCCCCAGTATGGACAGACAGACAGACAGACAGATAGACAGACAGACAGACAGACAGACAGACAGACAGACAGACAGACACACAGACACACACACACACACACACACACACACACACACACACACACACACACACACACAGTTTTGGAGTTGCCCCTAAGTAGTTCTAACTTCCTAAAAGGCACTATAAGCGTTACCAAGTTCATTATAAATCTAGGATTTTTATTTACACTGTTTGCAGGGTCGGGAGGGGAAAGGGGATGGAGGTGGTAGGTTTTTTTTTTTTAGAAAGGGGTTGTATTTTTAAAGTGGTTTTCCTTTTGCAAAGTGGCAGACTTCTCAAGGTATTTTTCACCCTCTAAGTCCTCGCTGCCTCTCCTCATGCTCTCTGCCAGGGTCAGATGGCAAGTTCAATGAAGTCCTTCAGAAAACAGTGGCAGGACAGGGCAGAAAAACGGCTCCTGTCCTCCACTGCACCGCCGCCAGCCTAATTTGTTTTCCTCATTGCTGTAAAGGAAACCATAAGAGCGTTTGCCCAGTCCAAACATCTGAAATTGGAATTATGAGGTTGGATGGAGGAGGCCAGGAAAAATAATTTCTTGGGATGGTTTGATGCTTGCTGGTTTTCAGACCTTTTACTAGTGACCTGCAATACTAATTACCCAGCCTTCCTCAGTCCCAGCTACCACGGTTTCTGAATAAAACATTATATCAGGACTCCAGAGCTGGAAAAGCCAGTGGCTGGCTCACAGGTCACTGAAAGTCAATGCTCTCTCAGTACTGGAGTCTTAGGATTCCCCACAGGTAAATCCAATCTACCTGTAAGTTAGACAAGTGTTGTTTATAGAAACAAGAGCATGCCAGGCATAGGCTGGTGGCTCACACCTGTAATCCCAGCTACTCAGGAGGCTGGGACTGATTATAATAAGAGGAACATAGTTCAAAGCTAGCCTGGGCAGAAGGGTCCATGAACTCTCATCACCAATTAGGTGGCAAAAAGCTAGCAGTGACTTAAGTCTGCTAGCCTAAAGAAGCCAAATGAAGCTCTAGTACTGGCACACAAAAGAAAAGAAAGAATGCAAAGAAAGAGAGAGAAAGAAAGAAAGAAAAGAAAGAAGAAGAAGAAGAAGAAGAAGAAGAAGAAGAAGAAGAAGAAGAAGAAGAGGAAGAAGAGGAAGAAGAGGAAGAAGAGGAAGAAGAGGAAGAAGAGGAAGAAGAGGAAGACGAGGAAGACGAGGAAGACGAGGAAGAGGAAGAGGAAGAGGAAGAGGAAGAGGAAGAGGAAGAGGAAGAAGAAGAAGAAGAAGAAGAAGAAGAAGAAGAAGAAGAAGAAGAAGAAGAAGAAGAAGAAGAAGAAGAAGAAGAAGAAGAAGAAGAAGAAGAAGAAGAAGAAGAAGAAGAAGAAAGACCTAGGAGCATGGACTATTAGAGCATTATCGGGGGAATAAAATTAGTATCCATTGAGTTCAGAAATTAGGATAATTTTTTCTATTTCCTTTTTCAAGAAGAGTTCAACATACAAGATGTCCTGTGTGATCTTTAGGGAATTGCTTAATCTCTCTGTGCCTTATAGTTCCTGTCTGTTTAGTGGAGCTAACATCAGTTCCTACTTGATGGTAGTTTTACAAGACTTAAAGAAGTTAACATTCATAAAGTAATTAGAACATGCTTGGTACACAGTGAATGCTATATGTGGGTTTGATAAGTACACTTTGCACAGTTATGTTTGATAGAGTCGTGCATCCTATAATATAATTACGATAAAGCAGTCAAGACCGGGCACCAGTGGCTCTTACCTGTAATCCTAGTTACTCAAGAGGCTGAGATCTAAGGATTGTGGTTTGAAGCCAGACCAATCAGGAAAGTGTGTAAGACTCTTATCACCAAAAATCCAGAAGTAGACCTGTGGCTCAAGTGCTAGAGTGCCAACATTGGGACAGCTTCCAGGCCCTGAGTCAAGCCCTAAAACCTGAATAGAGTAGCATTTAACTGACCTCACAGATACTTTATTTTTTTTTAATTTTTTATTGTGAAAATACCATACAGAGGGGTTACAATTACATGGGCAAGGTAATGAGTACATTTTTTTTTCAAGCATTGTAGCCTCCTCCTTTGTTTCCCCTTCCCATCCCTTCCGATCTCCTGCCCACCCCCACCCTCCCCGCCCCCACCCGGCCAAAGTTGTAAGTTCGTTTTTCAACATAACGACTTGTACATCTCATTGTTGCAATGGGTCCACCTGTATCCCTATTTCAATGGTTTGTTTTTCCCCTTCCCCTCCACAAATTACACCGACATCAAATACAGTGAAAGCAGGGGTTATACCGTGGGGGGAGGGACATACAAAGCAACAAAGAAATCACCTCACAGATACTCTATGGCGAGTCTGATCAGTATGCTATTGTCAGATGAGAAGAAAGACACTCAGAAGGCATAGGGCTGGCAGCAAGCAGTGTGCAGAAGAAGGGTGCTTTGTACCTAGATTTAGCCACCACACACACTGCGTCCCTGGCCTAGAAGTCCATTCTTATTCCATGATAAGCACAGGCACTGTGCTAGTTAGAATAGGGCCTCCCCTCACACTGCCCACACGTGCCCACATCCTCCTCCCACAATGTATGGATACATGACAAGAAGGAATTGGTAGGTATAATTCAGCATCTTGAGACAGGGAGAATATTCCAGATCATCCAGGTCAGGGTGATATCCTTGTAATTGTGAGGGTCCTTACATCTGAAAGGTGAGAGATGAGAGAATCAAGGCTGGAGCATCTGATGACAGAAGCAGACTTGGGGGAGACAATGGCTGCTCTAACGATGGCGGAAGGGGGTATAAATTAAGGGATGCAGGCGGCCTCTTTTAGAAGAACAGAACTATGCTGACATATTATCACCCCCACTGTCTCTGCTCCCCAACCCTACCAAGCTACCCCTTGCTCCAAAGCATGGCAGGGTGCATGTTCCCAACTGTAAACTTGCTTTGTTTTAAGCCACTAAGGTAATGAGTCCCGCAACAACAGGAAATAAATACCAGTTGCCAAAGTAGTAACAGAAGATGTTGAACAGAGCAAGGCTGAGCATCCACAACCTATTTGATGCTAGCAGATCTCAGCGACAGGTGCCCACATGAAGCTGGGAAACATATTTGAGGGACTAAGAAGCAGCAAGAAGGTTCTTGGCTCCATACTGGACAGGATGATGCCACTGGTCTCTGTTTGGGGATATAGAGACTCTCATTTTTACAAAGTTGACTTTTGGTGGTTCTTTTAATGAAATTTCCTCCCTTCATTTCGGTGTCATTTTTTTTTAACTTAAAGACTGTTTAAAACTTTCCCTTCCTGAACATTTTCCACTGGATTGGAGCCCGATTCTACCATTTCACTTGCTCCAGAACACTGGCATCATTGTAAGTGCCGCTATAATAAATCACGGGAACTATTACCCATAGGTCCAGCTTAAGCACCTTCTCCACCCTCGGTAATTGCCCTCTCGGTGGTCAGATTGTCCTCCTGCAGCTCAAGCCCCACCCAGCAGCCGCGGGGAACTTTCTGATCCAGAAATCTGACCATGTCATTCTTACCTTCAAGTTTCATCCTTCCTTCAGAATGAAGAGCAGGACACCAGACCCAGCAGCAGGACCCCCGGGGGATCGCTCCCCATCCCCACTCTCTCTGCTTCCCAACCCTTCCAAGCTACTCCTTGTTCCAGAGCATGGCTCTATCCCCCCAAATACTCCTTTGCTCACCTAGCGTAGTTCCATGAGCATGGGTGTGTGGGGTGGGGACAGTACTGGAATTTGAATTCACGTCCTAGCACTCTCCCTTGGCTTTTTCATCCAAGGCTGGCACTGTACCTCTTAAGCCACGCCTCCACTTCCAGCTTTTTGCTGATCATCTGGAGATAAGAGTCTCACAGACTTTTCTACCCAAGGTGGCTTTGAATCATGACTGTCAGATCTTGGCCTCCTGAGTAGCTTGGATCACAAGTGTGAGCCACTGACGTTGGGCTCCAGCATTCTTGAGTTGCTTGTTGTACCACGCTGTGGATATACTAAAATATATTGAATTCTTGAAAATACATGTAGATACATAGGTGTGTGAATAGACATAGATTGGTCTATCTATCCATAGTAGACCCACATGTCTGTGAAATTCTAGTAATTCACAGCGATCCCATTTAGATGATTCCCTTGTACCCCAACCCTCACACTTTATCCATTTGCTCAACCATGTGTTCTGCTTGGTCTGGGCCTTTGGCATTTCGTCTTCTGGTATAAATCACCACAGAATCTCAGAGTTGGGAAAAGCGTTAACAGATCACCTATCGCACCTCTCCCAAAAACCACACATAGGGCAGAAATCCCTCTGTGAATGGGGGTCTCCATTGAAATTCTTTCACTGAGGGGCCAACCCATGACTGTGGATGCCATTATAATTAATAGCAGTTATTAGCAATTTATATTAGCAACCATTATGCAGTTTATGTTAGCAAAAAACTAGCAATTACATACTGATTCCCAATTTGCAAAATGTGTCAAGTACTTTCTCCTAGGCATCAGAAATGTCTGTTACTGTTATTCACATTTTACTGATGTACACTTCAAAAATGTAGTGGCCTGTCCAAGAAGGTAGAATTTGAGCACAGATTTTCCTGATTTCAAAACCCATGCTTTTTTTTCTGAATGAAATATTTCGAAAATACATAAAGGTTCAAAAATCACAAGATGGACACCCACAAACCCACCAGTGAGATGCAACAAATGTCAGGACTCTGCTGAATTTCCTTCTGAGCTCCCCCTTGCCCTTTCTACTGCAAGATCATCGGTCCAGGGTTCTTCATCCTGGTCCAGAATCTACCATCCTGGAGGGGACCAGATTGCTCCTTTGCCTTAGAGAATCCTCCTTCCTTCATGTTTAAATTAATGTGTGTGAAACTCCTTGCTCTCTCTCTCTATATATATATATACATATATATGTATATATATACATGTGTGTATATATATATGTGTGTGTGTGTATGTATATATACATACATACATATACATATACATATCTATGGGAACTGTTTAAAAGAAAATCATCACCCAGAAGAAAGAATGGTGTAGAAAAACTTGCGTATTCTTAACATCTACCCTCTGTGTCTTTCCTCCTCCTCTTCTTTCTCTTCTCTCTTTTCCATCTCCTCTCATCTCCTTTCTACTCTTCTCTCTCTTTACTTTCCTAACTGCTTCACTGTCCTTGCAAAAATACCATGGGATGTTCTCACTGTTTCCTTACCCTGAAGGATAGTTGTATCACATAAGTATTCTTTAACCAAGGTGGTCAAGGCAGTGGTTACCAGTGGGTTGGTTGTTCTGGGACTGGTTACAGCAGCTGGAGGAACAGCACAGTGCGGGGCAGAAGAGTCAGAGTCCCTTTCTGACTCCATCTTTCACTGGCTACAGCATGCATCCAGAGGTCCTTGTGCCTCGCCTCCACTCCAGCTTCTAGATCACACAGTTCACCACCCAAGCCGGACCCATTATGCTGCTCCAACCTTGTCCAGATGTGCTCCTCCATTCAGCTCACTAAGGAAGAGTCACCCTAGGCCAGGAAATTCTACTCATTTCACGAGATGAATGTAATCAGAAGAGAGAGGGCTGAGGAGCCAGCTCAGCATGAGTCATTTGGCTCAAGAGTACGTTGTCAGTGGTCCTAGCAACACACTCTACCGCCAATAGCCACTTCATTTGATCTCTGAACTGATGCTCAAACCACAGATTTCCTGGGCCTGCAGCCTCCCAGGAAATAGAAGCCAAGCAACGGCTGATTCATATTTCCTCTCAGTGGCAAGAGAAACGAAGTACCTGCTGCAGAAATAGCAACCAGCTGTGATGGCCCTGGCCTGATGCTCCTCCCACCTCTTGTGCTTATTATGCGCAGGCGTTTCCCTGTCACCAATCCTCCAGCTAGTTTCTTTTCTCCTCAACAAGAACAGGGCAGGGCAGGGGGGGATTCATGTTTATTTAGTGCCCATTTTGAGTCAAGCTCTGATCTACCAACATGTATTTGTATGTTTAGTGTCATTGCTAGGAGAAAGGAACTGTGGGGGGGGGGGATACATTTTAACTTTTTAACTATTACCTACCATAGTATATATTTAATTATTAGTCTTCTTTTTTCTTCTTTTTGATGCTGAGGATCAAATTCAGTGCCTCACATGTGCTGAAAACCTGCCTCTCTACTACTGGCTATGACCACAGCTGCTACATTTATTTATTTTCTGTCTGTTTTCTTATTTATCGTCTGTTCTAAGAGGAAGCCACAGACTCTGATTGGTTCATTTCTGTCTCTACTCTTTCTAGAACTATACTTAGAACATAACAAGTAGTCATTTTAGGCAATGCTTATGTCAGATTCTAAATAGTTCCATATGTTACTCAAACAAATAACATTTAGCTTATGCTAGACACTGTCCTGGTTTTGTGCATCAACTCAGCTGTTTCTCACAAAACCTTATGAAGAAGAGCTTCCAGCCCCATTTTGCAGATGGAAAAACTGAGGCATAGAGCAAGGGCTCAGCTTCCCCATTCCCCTACAGATAGGTAGACATGGAATCAAGAACCTAGGCCACCAACATGGGGTCTGCATTTTTAACCATGATGCTATTTTGCCTCTCTTAATAATAGGTGCTCAATAGATATTTATAGAATGAATTACTATGCCTATCTCACAGAAGATGAAACTCAACTTGTTGCTAAAGTATGCCAGCTTGTAGGACCAGCAAACGTTTGAACTAAAATCTGTCTAATCACAACATACTATACTCAGAGTATATAAGTTTTGTTTTGTTTTTTGGTCAGTCATGGGGCTTGAACTCAGAGCTTAGGAGCAGTCCCTGAGCCTTTTTGCTCAAGGCTAGCACTCCATCACTTTAAGCCACAACTCTTCTTCCCATTTGAGGGTGGTTAATTGTAGATAAAAGTCTTTCATGAATTTCTCTGCCTGGGCTAACTTTGAACTATGATTCTCAGATCTCAGCCTCCTAAGTAGCTAGAATTATAGGTGTGAGCCTCCAGTGCCTGGTCAAAGTCTGTAAGTTTTTATGTGCTAATGTATATAATGTAAAATTTACCACTTAAGCCAATTTCATGTATATAGTGTCATGGTGTTAAACACATTCACACTTGTACAACAACCACCACTAGCCAACTCCAGGACTTCTACATCTTCTGTAAAGGAAATTTGCACTAATTAAATCCCCCATTTCTACAAAACTTCTGTATATGTGTGTGTGTGTGTGTGTGTGTGTGTGTGTGTGTGTGTGTGTGTGTGTGTGTGTGTGTGTGAGGGGGGGTGTTTGTGTATTCCAGTACTGGGCTTGAACTTGGGACCTTGCACTCGCCTTTGGCTTTTGTGCTCAAAATTAGCACAGTTACTTGAGCCATACCTCCACTTCTGGCTATTTTGATGGCCTTGTAGACTTTTCGACCTATAATGATGGCTTCAAACTGCAATCCTTAGATCTCAGCCGCCTGAGTAGCTAAGATTACAGGCATGAGCTACCAGCACCTGGCTAAAATTCTTAACAAGGAAAAATATGGCCAGGAAGTAGGGTGGGAAGTCAGCTCTGTGGGGGTGAGTAGGATAATTTGAGATAATGAATTTTTGCCCTTGATAGATGCTTGCCTCTTGTCTCCCATAAAAGAGAAAATCACATAGTGTTGAGATGTAATGTCTCAGAAAGGGCTAGAACATCCAACAAGTATGAAGAGAAGTGCATGTGGAGGACATGCGAAGTGAAGCTAGTGACTGGTCCACAACTTAGAGCTTCCTACACTTATTCACTCCTTCTACCAAGGCCCTGGGTATGGCTGATAAACACAGTGGGTGGAGTTGGAGGAGTCCCTGCTGGATTCTTATGCTGTGGAAAATTATTCCATGAACACATTGGAGGCATTCCAGAATAGTATAAAGGTGGTGTACAGAGGGGTTACAGTTACACAAGTCAAGAATGCATTTCTTCTTGGGTAGTGTCACCTCTTCCCTTGCTGTTTCCCAGTATTTCCCTCCCATCCCCATCTACAAGTTGTATAGTTCATTTTCAACATAGTATCCAGTGAGTACCACTGCTACATTTGTTCACCCTTAGAAAGGAGACATCTGAAGTCAAGATTGCCAACTGGACTAGGGATTCGCTGGACAGAGGGGCCAGGGAGCAATGGGGAAGGGTGGGCCGTGGTTCAGTTGAATGTCTGGTGGGAGCTGGTGGCTCAGGCCTGTAATCTTAGCTACTTAGGAGGCTGAGATCTGAGTCATAGTTCAAAGCTAGCCTAGGCAGACAAATCCATGAGCTTCCTTCAATTAACTAGCCAGAAGTGGAGGCATGGCTCAAGTAGTAGAGCATCAGCCTTGTCCAAAAAGGCTAAAGGATAGCAGGAGGCCCTGAGTTCAAATCCCAGTACAAGTATCAAATGAAAAGCCCCTTCAGATGTGGGGAGCAGGGAAGGGGGTAGAAATTTCCTGGAAGTAGCTCTCCAGTTCCATTCGTGCTGCTTACAAATATCTATCATAGTTCTTCTTTTTCTATAGCAGCTGCTCTGGCATAGGCTTGCACCTTCCAAAAACCTGGCAATGGTTTCTTTTTTAGGTGATGAAAAGGTTTTGGAATTAGATTATGGTGATGGTGGTACTAAAACCACAAATCATACACTTGTAAAGGGTGAATGTTATGATATGTGAGTTGGATCTTGATTTAAAAAAAATGCAAATCCTGGCCATATCATACCAGTCATATTGGTGTCTTCCTTTGTGAGTACTTCGGCTAAGCCTGTCTTGGGTTTTGATTCTCTGGCCAGTGACTGATGATGGCAAGGCCACGTTTCCACGTGGAATCCTGGCCAGTCTCATGGGAATCTAGCATTCTCCACCTGCCTCAAGTCATAGCCTCTAGACCTGGCAACAGGTGCATTTGCCACAGAGGAGCTTAATGCATAAGACAGGATTTGGGCTGGGAAGGTGGCTCAGTGGTAGAGCGCTTGCCTTGCATGCATGAATCCCTGAGTTCGACTCCTCAGCACCACATAAGCAAAAAGAAAAAAAAAGCTGGAAGTGGCGCTGTGGCTCAAGTGGTAGAGCGCTAGCCTTGAGCTGAAGAGCTGAGGGACAGCGCCCAGGCCCAGAGTTCAGGCCCCATGACCAGAAACCCCCCCCCAAAAAAGACAAGATTTGGGATGAAGTTAGTAAAGCCTTCTGAAATAGATTTGCTCTAGTCGTAGTTCTAAAACAGAACTTGGGCCGGTACTAGAGCTTGAAATCAGGGCCTACAGGGCCTACCTTAGCTTTTTCTGATCATGACTGGCGCTGTATCACTTGAGCAATGCCTTCACTTCTGGCTATTTGCTAGTAGGAGGTTCTTGAATTTGCCCAATTCAGCGCTGGCTCTGAACTATGATCCTTAGATCTCAGCTTCTTCTTCTCTCAGCTAGGATTATGGGCATGAATGAGCAGTGCTGAGCTCTAAAACTAAACTTTAAAGTAAAACTAGGCTAAGACTTCACTCTACCTCCTAATTATAGTTTTATGCAATGTTTAATGTTTTCCAATCTATTTAGTCATCATTACTCCTTGAAATATAAAGCATTATTATTTCCTGAGGATACTGAGGTATTGAAGAATGATTCACTTCACCAAGATTCACAGTTTATGACAGATCCCAGATTTCCACTCAGCTCATTGGCCCCAATCCCTACTGTACTATCTCTACTATCCCTGATGACAGTTGCCCATGAATCACTTTTCTGCCCTTGTCTTCAGGTCTCAATTTAGACATTAGTTTATTTCCCCTAATCTTGTTTAGGTACACCTCCTCTCTAATCTTCACTGCCTCTATTCCTCCTCTCATTATTTCCCACAGTCGGCAAGAATTTCCCATCGACTCAGCTGAACTTAGATTGTAAATGGTGTGAGGACAGGGATCATGTCCACCTTGTTTTCAGAGGGATCCTCAGGCCTGGTATACGCATGGTGTTACAAACAAAGGATGTGTGGGTGTGTGGATGGATGGTGGTTATCATCAACCATCTTTACTCCCCAGAGCCTGTTCAGAGTCTTCAACCTTTCCCATCTTTTCAAATGGAAATTCATTGTTTTGTTGCCAATAACGCCCAGAATATAAAGCTCCCCTCAGCCAATGAGTTCTCATTCCAAATGTTTGGTGCTTTTCTAGTTCTGTGACTCAGACTTGTTGACTAGGATTTTTGCCTCCAGGATCTGTCCTCCTGGTTTTAATTGTGGTCCCAAATTTGTGGCATAATTAGGCTATTGGAGATGGAAAAAAGGATGGTGTAATTTTTACTTAACTGGGTGACATAGCTCAGTAGATATTTCCTAATTCCCTCTTTGGTACTCAAGGGTAAAGTACGTTAGCTCTTCTGTGAAGACTCTATGCCAAGAACATGTCAGAGACCTACCTTTCAGGGTGGTGCAATCTTCCTCCCCAGATGGCACCGGCTTGACTCACAGGACCAAGTGGGTTTCACCTTCATTTTCCACTTTGCACAGTTTCATTGCATTAACTCTGCCTCCCACTTCCACATCCAACAGACCTGCCCCCCCTCCCCCAAATTCACAGTCCCTGGAGATAAAAGGTGGACTGAGGTAATCTCAGGCCTGCGGTATCCTGGAGTACAAAAGGGAGCAATGGTTCAACGTGCTAAGCCAGATTGAGTTCACTTCACTTCATGCCATACCCTCAAAAAGGTCAAGTGTTGTCAAGTCCACCAAATGGTCCGTGGTTTGTCACACAAGAAACTGAGTCACTGAGTCACACAAGAACCTCTGGGCTTACACAGATCACAAGTGTGGGTGTGCAGTGGCTGCCTCCCAAATGATCGTCCCCCGTTCCACCATTTCCTTGATCCCTGGGAGCTGCCAGGTGCAGAATGCCATGTTAACTTTTCCATCTTCATCTCACTCAAACCACCAGCACCATTAGACGTGGTTGGTTTTGAACTCTTCTCAAAACACTTGTCTCTCCAGCTAGTGCTTCCTTTCTCTGGTCACTCCTTCTCAGTGACTTTGCTGCTTCCCCTTGCCTTCTCTAACTTCAAAGCTGGGCTAGCCAGGCTTCTGTCTCTAGATCTCTTCTTTAGTTGGCCTCATTCTCTAGCTAAAGCTGGCCTGGTCATTCTCTTGGGCCTCCAGCTATGCTGGTTCCCTGTCTTACCACGTGACTGTACATACTCCTGCAGTGATACCATCTACCACAACATCCTCACCAAGCCAGGCTGAGGCTGGCCCTGTGCCCTGAGCCTCCAGAACTGTGTGAGCTAAATAAACTTTGCTTTATAAATCACCCAACCTCAGGTATTTCATTATAGTAATGGAAAACTGACTAACCACAGATGTCTCCAACTGAACATATCCAAAACCTGATCTCCTCCTTCTCCCTAGCCCAGCTTCATCCTCATTCTTTCCTGCCCATAAAAGAGGGTTTTATTGCACTGTTTGCTGGGTCCAAAACCCTTGTAGTCATACTTAACTGCCTCCCTGTTTAAACATTCTTTTAGTATGGATTGATGGGTGGATGGATGATGGATTGATGGGTGGCTAGATGATGGATTGATAAGTTGGTTGATTGACTATAGTTACAGGTCTTGCACATTACACTTACACAGCACTGAGCACAAGGTGGCCTTCTCCTCTCCCCCGTTTTGGAATCCCACCTTCAATTCACAGCAAACAGGACCTGCCTTTTGCTGAGATGAACTGTAAAATTTGTCTCCTCCTTGCTGTCATCAACCTAGCCCAAGGCACCTGCTTAGAGAATCTGTCTGCTTTACTTCCATTTATATCCTCATCCTCTAAATCATGTCTTCACATGAAGCCAAACCATCCTTTCAAAGAAAAATGTCGAGCCGAGCACTGGTCGCTCACACCTGTATTCCTAACTATTCAGAAGGCTCAGATCTGAGGACTTGGGTTCAAAGTCAGCATGGGCAGACATAACCATGACACTAGTCTCTAATTAACCAGCAAAAATCTGGAAGTGGAGGTGTGGCTCAAGTGGTAGAGCTCCAGCCTTGAACAAAAATGCCAAGCAAAAGCATGCACTGAGTTCAAACCTCAGTATGGGAACTCAAAAAAAAAAAAAAAACCCAAAAGTCATCACATCTGTATTCAAGGCTTTCCTAGTTTCTCATCATAGTCAGTGTAGACTCAAAAGACTTGACACAAAATTGCAAGAATCCCCATGCTGTGGTCCCCTCTACCCAGAATATCCTTTCTCACACACCCTAGTGCTTCTTTCCCCACATCCTTTATATTCTTGTTTGAAGGTGGCCGTGGTGGAGGGAGGGGGGATTTTACCCCATCACCCTGGATAAAATAGTATCTCCACACCACTGACTCTCTCTCTATTCTCTCACTTTATTCTTATTTGTGGGTCCTTAGTGTGATATTGTCATCAACTTAACTTCTGTCTTATCTTTCTCCTCCCAAAGGCAAGCTCAGGGAGAGGAGGGACTCATTTCTACTCATGCACTGCTCGCCCCTCCGTGTCTCGCAGGGCTGGACTCAGGCTAGAAGCTGAGCCTCCACTGTTGCCTCCTTCATTGCTGTCTGTGAGCCACCAGTATCCTCTGTCCCCAAGGTCCCTGCATCCTACCTCTAGTATCAAAAGGTCTTTAGTTCAATACCCAGTATCACCAGGAAAAAAAGAATGGAATGGAAGAAGGAAGGAATGAAGAAAGGAAGGAAGGAAGGAAGGAAGGAAGGATAGAAGGAAGGAAGGAAGGAAGGAAGGAAGGAAGGAAGGAAGGAAGGGAAAGGAAAAGATGTAAAAGAAGAAAAGGAGGAGGGAGGGAAAACTGGACAGCAGGAGGAGATAGAAATACAAACTAGCCTTTATTCACCACTGTATGCAGGGAAGGTAAGATGTCACAGAAGAGCACTATAACTGAGGAGAAACTGGTCCTTCAGTTGGGATAATAGTGGAGGCGCTGTGAGAAACAAATCCTCTCCTGAACCAGAGACTGACTGATGTTCTCCTTGAGCATGGACACAATAGCGAACTCTGAGCAAGCTCAATCTCAGGATGAGAAGCACATGCTCAGTGGCTGCATCTGTTACTGTGGATGTGAAGGTGCTCTAGCCTGAGGAACTTGTGAGGAGGAAGACCTAAATCAGCATTCTCAGTTGAAGTGATTCCCCTAACCCAATCTCCAGGACCATTCTAATTTCTCCTTCTACTGTAGACATCCTGGAACAAAAGTGGCTCTAACCAGGGTTTCAAACAAGGAGAAAGCCAAGGAAATCCCTCTGCCCTAACCAGGCCTATGGTTGTGTCCATGGGAGACCTGCAAGAATTGTTCCAGTGGGGAACAGAAGATGGAGGTGCCCAGGCCTTCCTGTATCTCCTGTAAGTGAAAACAGTAGGCCAGGCCATTTCTAGGGACTCTTTCCAAACTTAAGATTCAGCTTTCTCTTTGTGTGTGTGTGTGTGTGTGTGTGTG
>NW_027206512.1:51569849-51579849 GCF_024711535.1 Dipodomys merriami | reverse complement strand
TTTTAGCTGTTTTGTTCCAGGCTGGCACGCTATCACTTGAACCATAGTCCACATCTGGCTTTTTGGTGGTTAATTGGAGATACGAGTTTCACAAACATTTTCTGCCCAGGCTGGCTTTGAATCTTGATCCTGAGATCTCAGACTCCTGAGCAGCTAGGATGGCAGGTGTGAGCTCTGGGTGTCCAGCAGTCAATGCTGTTCTAAGTGCTTGTGTGAACAAACTATTTCAACCTCAAAACATCCCAATGACCAAACGATTTCCTCCTCTTTACTCATGAGCCGGCTGAGCCACTTGCTGAAAGTTACACTGCTAAAAAAAAAAAAAAAAAAAAAAGTGGCAGAGCTCAGATTCAAACTCAGGCTATTCAGACCTAAGCATCAGTGTTCAATGGTAGCTGTGGTGTAGCTACAATGCTGGACTAAAGGTCGGCATGCTGGCAAGTGCAGAAAAACTAGTCCATTGATCAGCTGGCAGGACACATGAATAGCCACACCAGCAGAGATGTCACCATCTGTCACAAAGAACAATGGGCTGTCTGTGCAAAGAACACACCCCAGAGCAATCATGATACTAAGAGGGAGACAAACTCAAAGGATTTTTTAAAATTGTTTAAAGTCCCTTTACAAGCCAAATATCCCATTATGGTGAAGTCAGTTTATCTGTGACTGCTTTGAATTAACTGGAGGCTGTGATTTGTACCGCTTTCCTGCCTAATTTTAGCCATCCCATGATCTGTCTGTTCTCTGGACTCTTGTTCTCAGTCTTCATTAAGACTGTGTTACATGGAACTATACTCTGCTTTGTCCTCTTACATAATGCAAATGCCGCCAGAACACTGGTTTCTTCCCCTAAAAATACAAGCTTTGCTGGATGTGGGAGCGTTGGGCTTTTTATCTCAATAAAGGCTTTCCTAGTAAAAGATTGTTTGCTTAAAGTGTAAGACTCTTGGTTTATTTTGTAATCACTTGAAATGTGAACCTTAGCAATGTAGCTGTCATTCAACTAATTAGTTCAGCACTGAGTTGTAGAAAAAGTTTTATATTTGAATTGATGAAGCTAAAATATTAATGAAACTGAAAATTGACCCTTAAGCCAACCAACCATGGAACTAACTTCCTTCCTTCCTTCCTTCCTTCTTTTTGTGCTGGTCCTGGAGCTTGAACTCAGGACCTGGGCACTATGTTCAAGGCTTTTGTGCTCAAGACTAGTGCTACGCCACAAGAGCTAAAGCTCCACTTCTGACTTTTTAGTGGTTAATTGGAGATGTGAGTCGGATGGGTTTTCCTGCCTGAGCAGGCTTTAAACTAAGATCCTCAGATCTCATCCTCCCGAGTTGCTAGAATTATAGGCTTGAGCCCCTAGTGCCTGGCTAGCTGGCTTGGTTGCTTGCTTTTCTTTCTTTCTTTCTTTCTTTCTTTCTTTCTTTCTTTCTTTCTTTCTTTCTTTCTTTCTTTCTTTCTTTCTTTCTTTCTTCCTTTCTTTCTTCCTTCCTTCCTTTCTTTCTTTATTTCTTTCTTTCTTTCCTTCCTTCCTTCTTCCTTCCTTCCTTCCTTCCTTTCTTCTCTCTTCCTTTCTTTCCACTCTCTCTCCTTTCCTTCCTCCCTCTTTCCTTCCTATCTTCTATTCCTCCCTCTTCCATCCCTCTTTTATCCTTTCCTGTAGTCCCTTTCCCCTCCCTCTTTCTTACCTTCTTTCTGTCTCTCCTTCCTTCCCTCCTTCCCTCCCTCCTTTCTTCCTTCCCCTAGCCTTCCCTCTTCATTCTCTCCCCATACTATTTTCATTTGTAGTGATAGGATTTGTCTTAAGTTAGGGTGACATTACTAAGATAAGAAAACACTTTTGAGGCCAACAACTTTGCCAAACTAAACCCATGTGATAACCCCCTACAGAATTTAAAACAACTGCTAGATTGGCTTTCTTAGAAGGGAACTCTTCCAAAAAAAAGTCCTTCTCCTACTTACTTTTCCAAGGGAAGAGAGATCTTAGCACAGATCCAGGACTTCAGTGGACTGAGAATATAGCTTTCCCTGGACTTATAAAGAGTTTAACTGCCATTTTCCTCCCCTCTTTACAACTGGCCCATCCTGTATTCTTAATTCGATTAAAATGAGAAAGGGAGAGTCATGGAGGGTCATAATGGAACTCCATCTACTCATACAAACCAGCTCCTTCTTCCTAGGTACAGAGACCAGCAAAAAAACAATTAGTTGGATTCAGAACCACTCCCTTGAATCAAAAACATTGCTAAAATTTTTACAAAGAGCTATGACATCAAAGGCTTTGTAGTACTGGAGATTGAACCCGGGCTCTCAATTATGCTAGACTAGCTCTCCACTACCAAAGCTACATCCTCCGCTTCATTATAAGTTTAAGTTTATGTGTAATGAAAATGAAATATCAAGGAGAGCATTGTTCCAGATTTACTTCTGGAAAGGCAACTCTGGTTTATTTCTTTCTTACTCTTTCTCTCTCTTCCTCCCTTTTTCCTTCCCTCCCTCCTTCCCCCTCTTCTCTCTGCCTCTGTCTCTTTCTCTCTGTATGTAGTACTGAGGATTGAATTTAAGGCCTTATACTTGCTAGGCAAGCACTATGTCACTTGAACCACAATGGCAAGCCCTTTTTCTTTTAGTTGTTTTCAGATAGGGTCTCATGCTTTTACCTGGACTAGTATGGAACCATCATGATTTCCAATCTCTGCCTCCCTAGTACCCAAGATTTCAAATGTCTGTCCATATCTGTATGCATTAAAGGTTTTCTAAGAAAGGTCATAACTCCAAAACATGGAAACAACAGATCTTTTTTTGGTTGTTGACATAATTATCATCAACGTACTATATCTAGTTCTTTCTTCATATCTTATTTCACTTTTCTTTTTCCATTGGTTTATCCCTGGCCATCACTGTCTTTGATTCAGGTACCTTGCATCTTGTATATATGTTTACTTGATTTGGGGAAAGGAAGGAGAATAACAAATGCTGAAACAAGGACACAGGATGACCCATTACAACAACGATACTCACAAGACACCGAAAATGAACTTTACAACTTCATGGGGTGAGGGTGGGGTGGGGTGGGAGGAGGAGTGGGGGAGGGAAGGGATAATGGGAGAAAAACAAAGGAGCCGGTAAAAATGTTCAACAAGAAATGTACTTATTACCCAACTTATGTAACTGCAACCCCTCTGAACAGCATCTTTACAATAAAATAAAAATTTTTAATAAGAAGCCGAAAAGGAAATTCAGAGATTTGAAGTATGGGAAAAGAAAGGTCATAAAAATCATTTTTATTTCAGATATCAATGAGACTTTTTATTAATTTTTGATGACAAAGTCTAGGTCGTAATGATTATATTGCCTTTTACATCCTTAAATAAGTTTACTTACCCTTTCTCTCCTTTCTGCCAACTGTCCCTTGTTCTTTTATCAGTGTGACAGTGGAGAGCTTAGGTGTGATACTATCCACACAAGAGCCTGCACAAGACTTCTGCCATTGGTTTTGTATTGTATGGTTCTTGTCATTATCTCCAAGTAAATTATAACGTAAGCTTCTTGCGAGGAGAAGCAAAGTATTTCATTCTCCCCAGAGATCCCTGTGTGCCCTTGCAAAGTAAAGGTATGTGGAATCAGAGTTAGAAGAGTCTTTGTTGAGATCTTCTAACCTAGACACTGTTATTTTGGTCAGTGGAAACAGACTTCCTCAAAGTGTCTGTAAACTCCCTGAGATTATAAGGTGCTGTATGTAGAGTGTGTATGTATATGTGTGTGTGTATGTGGATATACATGTGCATGTTTCTATTAGCATTTTCTTAGGATGAACAAAAATTAGTCTGTTTTATATAACTATATTAAAATCTCTTAGTTGGACCAAATGTATGTGGAAAAGAGGTATATTTAGGCTCAGGGTTCTGGAGGTTCCAAGTTGAGGGCCCATGGACTAGCCTTCTTACTGGTAAAGCTGCAAGTGAGTGCAGGGTGGTATCCTACAGTGGGACACAGAGATTGCGTGTGTGCACATGCTGGTCTCTTCCCTCTTCTTAGACAGCTAGAGCACTCCATCACAGGGCTGACCCTGATGGCATTAGCTGACCCTCCTTACTCCCAGTGGCCCCGCTTCTAAATGCCAGGCTGGGTCACGTTTCCACCCTGTTGATATCTCACAACAGAGATGACATGTCAACACATGAAGCCTTGGGGGACACAGGAAACCATGGCCAATCCATAGCAAAGTGTGTAGCAGATACCCCAAAATGTTAAAGATCCACCACTGAACTCAAGGCCACACAGCCCCAAAGACAGCTCTGGCCCTCAGGAGACTTCTGAGGAATTAGGACTATGACACAGAACTGAGTTCCAGAAAGAAGAGATACTTAGACAATGAATAATCACTACATCGACTGAAAAACCTTTATTTATTTACATCTCACATACCATAAATTCACCCCTTTAAAATGTGCAATGGAAGCCATTGTGCTGGTGGCTCATGACTGTAATCCTAGCTACTCAGGAGGCTGAGATCTAAAGACTGTGGTTTGAAGCCAGCCCAGGCAGACAAATCCTAGAGACTTACTTACTTACTTACTTACTTTATTTATTTATTTATTTATGTCACTCCTGTCTCTTGAACTCATGGCCTAGATACTGTCCCTGAACTCTTTCTTTCAAGGCTAGTACTCTACCACTTTGAGCCACAGTGCCATTTCCAGTTTTACAGGGACTTTTCTGCCCAGACTGGCTTCAAACCATGATCCTCAGATCTTAGCCTCCTGAGTAGCTAGGATTACAGGCTTGAGCTGCTGGTATCTGACTCTTCTAACGACTGCTATCCCCAAGTAACCAGCAAAAGGCTGGAAGTGGGTAGTAGCATTCCAGCTTTGAGCAAAAATCCAAACAAGATTGTGAGGCCCTGATTTCAAGCCCCAGTCCCACATAAGGTAGTCAGGGAAGGCCTCTATAAAAGAAGTGTGAATACATATATATATATATATATATATATATATATGTATACACACATTCATATATGTATACATACACATATATGCATATATATATACATACATATATACATGTATTACATAAAATATATCATAATACTATATTATATATTATATAAAATGAGCTATAATGTATGGTATACTATATAATATAAATTATAATAAATATTGTATATACTCTATACTCTCTCTATATATTATATGATATATAATATAATATGCAAATACACTGAGACAATAATGAGATTAGATCATTAGAAGGAAAACATGGTGATAAGTGGCACATTGGTCATAGAAGAAAGTACTTGCAAACTGGAAAGATAGGTTTTCTTGGTGGGGAGGATATCAGGGACATATTTGGCTTTTGTTTTCATTTTTGTTTTGCAGTGCCGGGAATCGATCCTGGGCATGACCCTCCAGCCTTGACTGCAGTAATGAGTTTAAGTGAAATGAAATGGATTGAAGGCTCTCAGATAGGGAGTTGTTTGGACAAGACATATTGCTGGAGAGATGACTCTGGCTGTTGGGCAGAGACTAGAGTGTGAGACAACCAACCATGAATCTGCTAGGGCGGCGGGCTGTCCAAGCCCTGGAGGGGGTGATAGTACTTGCCTTGGGTAGAGGCGTGGAGTTGGAGGGAAGTGACTGTCTTGAAAGCATGCTCTGAGTATAGAATTGACAGGTTGTGCTGGTGGAGTGGTGGCAAAAAGGAAGAAGCCAGGTGCCAGTGGCTCACACCTGTAATCCTAGCTACTCAGGAGACTGAGGATGGCAGTTCAAAGCCAGCCCAGGCAGGAAAGTCCATGAGGCTCTTATCTCCAATAAACCACTCAGAAAACCAGAAGTGGCACTGTAGCTCAAGTGGTAGAGTGCTCACCTTGAGCTGAAGAGCTCAGGGACAGTGCCCAGGCCCAGAGTTCAAGCCTCACTACAAAAAAAAAAAAAAAAAAGGAAGATAAAGACATCACTCCGATACTGAGCCTATACAACTGAGTTGATGGTAGTATAATTTTCTAAAATACAAAGACTGGAAAAGCACAGGTTTTTGTGGAGTAAATCAAATCTGTTCGGCTCATAAAATGGCTGAAGGAACTCTTATTCATACTGGAGTATCTCTGCTAAGCGATTGACATGTGTTTTCAAATATATGATCATTGAACTTCATTTTGCTGTGAGAACATTTCTGAGATTTCTTAACACATCCTACAATCATAGGAAAGACATGGAATATTCTGAAAGCAGTGTCAATGTTATGTTTTAGAGATGTTCCCCCAACATTCATGTATTGAAAAGTTAATCCCCAAACCATGTTACTGGCTTTTGGTGGTGTGGCTTTGGAGAATAATTAGACTTGGATGTGGTCACAAGGGTGAAGCCCCTATAATGGTGTTAGCAACTTCACAAGGGAAAGAGACTAAAGCGAGCAGGCTTGCTGTGTCTGGCCAATTTAGCAAGATGCCAAGCAGAAGCCAGAGCCATGTTCTTATACTTGACAGCCCTCAGGACCATGAGCCAAATGAACTTCAGTCCTTTCCAAAATCACCTACTCTCTGTACTCTATCATAGCCACAGAAAATGGACTAAGATTATTAGGAATTCTATCTATACTCCAGGGCTCCACATCTAAGAGCAGGGTGATCTCCACACAGATTGAAAATACTTCTGAACATTGTTAACCTTTAGCATTTCTTAGCTCATCTTCCCCTTTCCATTCTCACCCGTGTCTCTCACCCCCTTGCCAATCTCTTTGACTCAGTTCTGTGAGGAAATTGTCCAAGGACCACTTCCTCGGTGTCGGTAGCATGTGAGTGTAAAGGATACAACACTACTTTTAATTCCAGACTGATGAAGTAGATTGCCCCCAGATAAGTGGCTCAGAAGAACTGAATTTATCCTTTCCGACTTCTGGAGGTCAGAAGTCTGAAGTCAAGTATCTGTAAGGCCTCCCTGCCTCCCCGCTTCCCCCAGCCAGGCCATGTGGGAGATTTGGCTCCTTGTCTCTTCTAGCTCCTGGTGATTCCATGTGCTTTTTTCCTAGTGGCTGCATTACTCCAGTCTCAGTTGCCTCTTGGTATAGCAGTGTCTTCTGCTTTCAGTGTCTTAAATCTCCTGCTTCTCTCTCATAAAAGGATGCAAAAGCCATTCAAGATGGCGCATGACTGTAATCCTAGCTGCTCAGGAGGCTGAGGCAGGAGGATCGAGAGTTTGCAGCCAGCCAAGGCTACGTAGTGAGACCCTCCCATCTCAAAAAGATTAAATTTAATTAAATATAAAAATAGAATAAAGTTTTAAAAATAACCGAGAACTGGTAGCTCATACTTGTACGCCTAGCTCCTCTGGAGGATGAGATCTGAGGATCATGATTTGAAGCCATCCTGGCTGGACTTCATGAGACTCTTAGCCTCAATTAACTACCAAAGGAACCAGAAGTAGAGGTGTGACTCAAGTGGCAGAGCGCTAGCCTTGGGTAAAAGAGCTCAGGGACAGTGCCGAAACCCTGAGTTCAAGCCCCAAGTCCGGCACCAAAAATGAAAGAATAATATTTAATTTAAAATAAAAGAAAGTTAAAAATAAAAGAAATAACAGCATACATGGGGAATGCTGGTATAAGATGGTCATATCTGGAGATCTTTATGTTAATTATATCTGCAAACACCCTTTTTTCCAAACAATGCCATCGACACAGGTACTGGACAGACATAACTTTTGGAGGCCACACTCGACCTACTCTAAGGAATGACTGCACGGGAGATGTGTTCCCTGGTCTTATGGGATAGTAAGTAAGACCTGAAGGGCAAATGTGAATTCGTAGAGTGAGCAAGCTCAGGGATCAGCACCAGGCAGCGTCGCCAGCAAGCTGAAAGACCCTGAAGAGAGAGCACAGTGCATCCTAGGCCAGAGAAACCAAATTAGAAATGCAACAGGATGGAGCCCTGGTCTAGATGGGCCTGGGCCATGGAAGACACCGCACCCCACCCCCAAACTCCAGGAAGCAGCTTGGACTTGGAGACGGTGGGGAGCCACGAGAGGATATTAATCAGGGCAAGGTCATGACCACACATGCATTTGAGAAAAATACAATGTGCGCTTTGTGGAGAATGGATGTGAGCAAGGGAAATCAGGAGTAGGCAGGCCAGGTAAGATGCTTACTGAGAGGCCAGGCAGAGTTTGGTGATGGTTTGACCAAAGTGGGACACGGAGTCATTTTGGAATATGATGGGTGGATCAAACCACTAAGTTTTACCAGTCCTTGTCGCTCCCAACCAGAGGTTTAGTTAAGTCATGTTGAAGAAGGCACTAGGTAAAGACCAGGCTAAAACCATTTAAAAGGGGAGTCAACCTTTAAAAATTATTTTGCAAGCTTCCTTTTTTAGGAAGATAGATGAAAGCTTATACTAATGGGGGCTGAACTCATGCTGCAAACATCTCTTCCCTTTCCCTTCAGCTGTGCACTCTTTGTGGCCTTGAAAAGCAATCCTGGTGTAATTTGGAAGTTTTAATGGCTTCTGCATGGAATATGTGGAGATGTGGTTGGTTTAAGTATTTTCATTCTGGTAATTTTATGGCCTGATCTACTTTAGCCAGCATTAGCAGGATGCAAACAGACCCTGAATTACCGTCTCTAGGAATCTGAATGTCCAGATGGCTGTGGGAAGGAGCTGCGCAATGAGTCAAGGGTGAGCATTCTCCCTCAACTCAGAACCACGGGCCTCCAGACTCCAACATCCTTCCTCTCTTGCATTCACTGTAACACTTGAAATAGGTGGAAAATTTTCCCAGTTGGAAAAAGCCAACAAACTCCAAGCCAAGAATTTGATACGTTCACCCAATTCCTTCCACGGTGACACAAGCTTTGTCTCCCTTCCCCACCCCCACCCCCAAGAGCCAGTTTGTTCTATGGTTAAAGCTGACTTCAAGGTTCAACCTGGGTCTAGCCTGTCCCCATGGTATCATGGGTTGACCCTGTCTGCCTCTGGAGGGAACAAAGCTCAGGTTGTTAGACCTTTTTCCTAAAGTCTCCAAAATGGTGGATGCCTAGATGTATTTGGTGAATTCTAGATGGTAGATCTATGCTGAAAGGCTTGGGAGAAGGAGACTAGAATAAAAGGCTGGGTGGGCATTGCTGTCTTACTGAAATTCAGGCTTATTTTGATGGAAGCAGTCTTGCTTTGCTCTGACCCCTGCTAAGGATGGAGGAGACTCTGGTGCTGGTCCTGGGGTTTGAACTTGGCATGTAGGAATTGTCCTTGCACTTTGTGTGTGTGTGTGTGTGTGTGCGCGCGCGCTAAAGGCTACCACTCTACCGCTCGAGCCACAGCTCCACTTCCAGCACCTCTTTTAAATTTTTTGGTATTTAATTTAAGAGTCTGACAGACTTTCCTGCCTGGGCTGGCTTTATACTGAGATCCTCAGATCTCAGCCTCCTCAGTAGCTAGGATAACGGTGTGAGGCACAGGCATCCGGCTTTTACTTCAGCTTGTTTTTGTTTTTGTTCTGTTCCAGTATTGGGACGTGCATGCTTTCCCCTGGCTGTTTTATGTAACACTGGCACTCTACCTCTTGAGCCACATGTCTGCTTCTGGCTTTGGGCTGGCTAATAGGAGAAGAGTCTCACGGAGTTTTCTGTCTATGATGGCTTTAAACTGTAATCTTCCAATCTCAGCCTCCTGAGTAGCTAGGATCAAGAGCGTCAGTCAGCAGCATCAGGCTCACTTCCAATTCTTTATGTTGGCTGGGACTCAGTTCTGTCTTTGTGCAGACTTGGGTCCAGAGACTCCATGCACTATCCTTACCCAGCTGTCATCGTGCTACGTGCAGAGCAGACACCGCTCCCTGCTACTGGTGGGGAAATAACCACAGACAGATTCTGAATGATGTAACCTGGAGAAACTGAGCAGATGACAAGCGACAGAAGCGAAAGTCCGCCCTCGACCTGTGGTTGCCCGAGGAAACTCCCTGTGAAGCACCGTGGTGACCACCAGAGACAAAAATGCACCCTCCTGCTCACA
>NW_027206512.1:50052349-50152349 GCF_024711535.1 Dipodomys merriami | reverse complement strand
AAAATGAAGTCTAACACAATGATACGTTTCTTTGCCACATATAAAATAACAACAATACTATATCAACAATGTTGATGGTGTGGATGCCTATAATACAACAGGGCATGCATATGCTTTGTACGGAGGGCGAATGGGTACAGTAACACTTGAGAGCTATAAGAAAGCAGAGTTTAGCTTACTTTCAGGCACTATGAGTTTCCTCATAAGTGAACAAGTTGTATAATAAAGAGGTGAATAAAGTATCTTGGAGCTGACTGCACTGCCATTCCCTTTTGAAGGTGAGAAAAGCCATTGCTGTTTGAAGCCCTTTCGGGACTATTTTCATAGAATGCTCAGTGTTACATCCGCAAAACAGGGCTGCTCCATGTCGGACTCAGGCACTGTTAGCTCACAGCAAGTTTATTCGTTCTCTACATTTCAAAGTTGCAGCATGTGAATTAAGGCAATCGCTGTTAGGTTGTGACAAGAGTCTGAGAGCAAGTAAACTACATATTGAAAGCAATTAGCCAGAGGGAGAAAAGGATTTGAAGAATGAGGTAACCAGATGAAGACATCTGGATAATGTTGATTGGCAGCCTAATGGCTCCTGTCTTCACCAAATTAGGTATCCAGTGGCTGTTTCTATTCTTTCTGAACATAATGCTGTATACAATGTAGCAAATTGGAGAAAGGGTAATGTCGAGAGGAAACTGGGAGGGCACTGAATAGTGGGGTTTAGAAATTACTGAGAAATTTTAACATAGAAGCTGTATCTGTCCCAATGAAGAGCAGATGGCTTATTCAAGTTAGCATAATCAAAAGAGAGTTTTATAAAGGAATTGAAGAAAAGGCATGGGTATAATATAGGTCAACCATAGAAATTTTGCACACCCTTAAACTTAATGTTAGAGCTATTGCTACCTCTGAGTTCTGGAAGACAAAACTTAGTAGTGGAAAGAAGATTCTAAAAGGAGAGGATCTCCTAGAGCAGCATTTTCCTTAGGCCGCCTGGAGTAGGATTGTCCAGTTAAGAAAGATTTTACAAAACATATTATGATCTTTTTGAAGTACAAGTTAACTGGTATATTTCATTTTCAGTTGCTATGTCTAGTAATAGTGCAACACTAATTGAGGGAGGGTGTTAATTTGTCTTTGTTCTTTGCAATCTTCTTTTGAAAAGATACCATAAAATATGATGTTCTTAGGAGAGAATCACACAGGCTTCATAACTATGTGCAAAAGATCATAGAAAATGGTGATTATCATGTTTATCAAAATGACTCCAGGAAGTGGAAACAAGAGGTTTTATTGCTATTTTGCTTCTATTTTCCCTTTTGTTTTTGGTTTTGTTTTGTTTTTCTTCCTTATTGCTGTTTTTGATTTCTGTACCTTTTGTCTTATATGTAAGTTTCTCTCTTTGGTGGAGAGCACAGAAATGGTGGTCAGGGGGTGAACAAATGCAGCACTGACACTCACTATACATGATGCTGAAAATGAACTATACAAATGATGGGGAAAGTAGGTCAGGAAAGAAGAAAAAACTGATGAAAAAACAAACAAACAAGGGAAGAGATGACACTTCTCAGAAAGAAATATACCTGGCCTGTGTAATTGTCACCCCTCTATCACTTTTATCATAAATAAATAAACAAGTAAATAGGAAAATAACAGAAAATGCAAGCTTTGTTTTGAAAACACAACAGTTGTAAAACGCATTTGTAAATTGGTACGTAAAATTTCCAGATGTTTCTTTCTACCAGCATTGGATCATAGACCAGGCTTCCATAGCATTCTTCAGAAAGAGGCACATAGAGAGAATGAGGGATGAGAATCCTTCAGGTGATGCTAGGAAAACATCCCACTGCCCACTTTGCTACTTCCTGCTGATCCTTACTGGTCAGAAGGAAATGGAGATGTCTGATGTGACATTATAGTTCACCTTCCTAGAAAAGAGACTCAAATGAAAGGTAGAAAATAAAGTCAGAAAAGAAATTCTGAAGATAGTACAGAAACTGAAAGCTCAAACCATGGGTCTAAAGAATGAAGCACATTTTTTAAACATCTTTTTACTATTACAATTAAAAGCTCAGAGCCATTATTTGTAGAAACTAACTCTCACATGTCTATAGTAAGGCAAAAAGGCTAATAAGTTTTCAGCCATTAAGATTTTATCAGTACTAGAGGTCAAAAATTAAGAGAATCCATTTTTGAGATTCATCTTTATTCCATACAAAATAATGGGAGGTGTGTAGATATGTTTGTCCAGAGCTTACAAAAGATTAGCCAGATGCTGAAACCAATCCACTGATTTCATGAACTTGCTTTTACATTAATTGGCTTTCAGTTGAGAATTTCAAGCATTAAAACGTACAACTCTGCACTCACATTATAACAGGGCATGAATAACTCATATCTGAATACCAGCTTCTTCTTCATTATTAGAACAATGGACTCAACTCTTTTATAGGGAACAGCTTTACCTGTGAATGTGTGAGCATTCTGGTCTCTGGATGGGCCATTTCACAGTTCTTGAAACAATAAAAAAGAAAAACCTTCTTCCTTATCTCCAGTTTGTGTTTCATGATATTTTAATATAGCATTATATGACAAGACGTTGTATGGAATGGCAGGTCGTTATAGGTGATTGAATTCAATTAAGAGTAATTGTTTCAAATGAGTGTATGCTGACAAATTACATAAGACACTTGTTAAAAATACCAAGTTTTGTTCCCTACCACCTGACATTGCTGATCAAATAAATTCAGTATGGAAAGCTAGCATCTATTTTTAGTGTGTCCTAGTTATTTAGATCTCAGTGTCTTGAGCCATTGTGTGATCACAAGATGTTTGAAGTCTCATAGTATCAAATATATTTATACTATTTTGACATCTGCTTTGCTTGTCAGTGCTACTTCCAGGGGTGAAAGTGAATTTTCCTGTCAAATGGCTTAATATGGCTCTCCGTGTCCTGCTCATTGACATCTACATTTGGGTATTCAGTTGGAATATGAAATCTTTAACCTAGCTTTGTCAAAATGAAAAGGATAGCATGACAAAATGAAACAACTACAGTTCTGTGTTCTACATTTCACTGTCTCGTACAAGTAACCTTGTCTGCTTCAGGAAGGACCCATAAACTGACTTCCCTCCCAAAAAATTCTCTTTCTAACCCTCACCCAAATGCTTATTGGATTTAGCCAGGTCCTGCTCATTTTCCAGATGAAAATTACAACACACACTTGCTCTCAACCTTTCAACTGCCCTTATTTATGGCTAAACGTCAAATTCTTTATTTAGTGCCTAGATACAATTTCAAAGTATTCATTCAAATTATAAGTTTTTGCTGTAATTAGGCACACTGCACTCAGGAATTTTCTATAAATCAAAATATTATTTTACATGTAAACACTTAGTTTGCTGTAAGTATTAACGTTGAGTAATAAAAATTTATTAACTTTCTTTTAATGCAAAAAAATTTTCCAGGTTAAGGACGTGGTTCAAATGATACAGCATTTGCCTTCCTTGTAAACACAGGTTAAGGTCCAAGATCCAAGGCAGTATGTGTGTGTGTGTGTGTGTGTGTGTGTGTGTGTGTGTGTGTGTGTGTGTAATATCTCATAGATATGGTTAATTTCTGGTGGTGCTGTAATAGGTGATTTTTTCTAACTTATTTTTTTTCAGTATGTGAACTTAACAGGTTTACTCACAGAAACTTAAGGTTAGCCAGTGCTGGTGGGTCAGGCCTGTATTCCTAGCTACTCAGGAGGCTGAGACCTGAGGATCATGGCTCAAAGCCAGTCCAGGTAGGAAAGTCCTTGAGACCTTATCTCCAATTAACCACCAGAAAATTGGAAGTGGCGTTGTGGCTCAAGTGGTAGAGTGCTAGCCTTGAGCTGAAGAACTCAGGGACAGTGTCCAGGCCCAGAGCTCAAGCCTCATGACCGACAAAACTTAGGTGTATCCTTTCACATGGACGCAATATAAGGCACATATCATTGTGTGCATTCTCTGCCATTGATTAAAATATCATTTTGTGGTGTATGTATTTTTTCTAAAAAACATTTTTTGTATCTTTAAGTAGTTGTATGAAGGAGTTGCCATTCAACAAAGCAGTTCATGAATACTATTTTGACAATTTTCCCTTTGCAGACTTCTTTCTCCTCCTTTTGCTTTTTTACCTCCACAGTACCATAACTTATAATCCTTATAATCCTTTCACAATTCTTTCTTATATAGACTATTTTAAAACTGAGTGGCTTTCTGTGGTTGCTTCCTTCTGTCCAGCTAAAGAATCTATTTGATAGATACTGACTTATTTTTCAAGATATATCATCTAGGTTGGGGGGGAAGGGAAAGTGGGAGAAAAAGGGGGGGTAACAATGGTAACAATGTTTGATAAGAAATGTACTCATTATATTACATATGTAACTATAACACCTCTGTACAACACCTTGACAATAAAATTAAGTTAACAAAAATAGCCGGGCACTGGTGGCTCACACCAGTAATCCTAGCTACTCAGGAGCCTGAGATCTGAGGATCATAGTTCAAAGCCAGCTGGGACAGGAAAATCAGTGAGACTCTTATCTCCAATTAACCATCAGAAAACCAGGAGTGGTAGAGTGGTAGCCTTGAGCTGAAGAGCTGAGGGACAACTCCTAGGCCCAGAGTTCAAGCCCACCACCGACAAAAAAGAAAAAAAACAAAAACAAAAACAAAAACTGAATTTTCTTATTTGCTTTATTTAAGCCAAGGCAGAAACTTTTACAAACATTTGTTTTAACTTTGTTATCACACAGGATCATTTGCAAACTAGTAGTGGATCTATGGTGCATGTTTAGAGGTGTATTGTAGGTGCATCTTTTGCCTATATACCTTAAGATGTAGAGTAAAATAAAATACTTAATACTTGGATCAGGATGCAGAAAGTTCTTTTTCCAACTCTTAAAAATTATATTTTATTGTCTTTTTTGGAAAGTAAATTATCATTTCTTTCTTGATGTCATTTTTATTGTTATTATAAAGGTGATGTACAGTTGTGTTACAGTTATACAAGTCAGAGAAAGAGACTATATTTTTTAATTTCCAAGCTTTGACAGTTACCAGATGTGACAGTGACACATTTACTTCACATTTAAGTAACAGAATTTCATCTGAAAAATACAGATGATAAATTATCCCATCAATTATGTGACAATACAAGTAATGAACTTATCATAATACTTAGTACACCAACTGTTAGTACTTAGTTTTCAATGATTTATCAATACAACTAACAACAATAGCAATAACTATTATTAGTTAATACTAATAGAATACTATGCGTGAAATCTGTATTTCTGTATCCTGTGCCCTGAATCTGTATCCTGAAAGTGTTCTAAACACCTAGGGTTTAATATACACCTACTTGATGTTAATTAAAAGAACAATATATGGTTGGTTCTGACAATCAGCATACAGATAGGGTAAAGTAACTACCAACAGTACATTTTTAAAAAAATTTCATACTTACGTGTATAAACTTTTCTGAAATACAATATTTGAATTTGCAAAAAAAAAGTATACTCCAAATATAGCTCTAAGGCTCTAAGCATAGTTTATCTAACTTCTACATAGAATTGTTTGTTTATTGCAAAATCTCAAGTTTAAGATCTAGACAATAATTTTCCCTGATATAAATATAGATAGAGATAGAGATATATAGATATATGTATATTTAGGTATATATGTATATATAGTATGTATATATCTATAGAGAGGATCATTGGTTAGTTTTATTTTTAATTTTGCTGCTATCAGTGCCCTATGACTCAGAGTGGAAGGTATAAGTTCCTGGAAACATTTCTACCTTAATGAAATTTCTACCAATGAATCATTACTACTTCAGGAAGTCCAATTAATTGCCTGAATACGAAACTTGCATTTACCTGTATTTCTTTCAACCTCAGTTTGCTCAGTTTTCCACTTAAAGCTATGAAAAATAGCCTACGTTGTGTGCTTCTCTTTCCTGTTCAAGGCCTACATTTCAATGTTTACGTTCACCCTCCTTTGAATAGCTGAGTTCAAATAGCCGTTGTTGATGTCCTTACAATGCAAGTCTTCTTCTATAGGTGGTCACTCTGAGCTAATAGAGGTAAAGTATGAGACCATAAATAAATAAACAGCAATTGCCCTTGGGTGACATAAGTACTGCTTTTAATTACTTTAAAGCAAGCTTTTTAAAGCCCAAAATATGAACTCACCATTTGATAAACACACTGGAAAAACAAGAGCCTTCATTTTGGCTTTACATAAATTTATGAGGTTATGTTAATGGAAAGCCTTAGTCATACAAAGTCTGCTATAATGGAGTTGTGTCATCCTGAGGGTAAGTGTACAATGATAGCAATAACTCAATGGAAATGGAACATAGTTATTCAACTTGCTTCTGCTGCTGTGAGATAATATAAAATGTAACAACAATTGAAGAATGAATTTGTCTGTTAAATTCTGACACTGAATTCCGCAGTTGATTAATCTTTAAAAAAACAATTCTATTAACCAAATAAATATGTAAATAATTGTTGTAATTAATACAGAACAACTCTTAGATCATCAGTACATTTAATAATGTATATATTTTGGTTTTACGACCAGATTGAACCAATTTCTGATGATGATTGAAAGAGTTGAGAAAAAGTGTGTAATTAGAATTAAGCAATATTAGTCATAGATATAGAGTTAGAATTACAAGAGTATATTAGTAAGTACTAAGTGAGGAAACCAATCTAAGAATAAATAAAGTAGGAGAGCATATAAGGAAGTGTCTTCTTATGTCCAGACTGTTCCTGTGCTGGTTCCCATTCTTTCATTGCTTGTCTTTCTCTTCACTACTCAGCCTATTTAATCATTTAATGTTTTACAATATAGACAAATGAATTTTTAAAAAATCTGATTTCATTGCTTCTTTACTTTTGCTTAACCTTTAAAGTTAGAATACATTAACTGTACGAAGGGTTTCACAGTACTATTTTCCATAGATAGGTAGATAGATAGATACATACATAGATAGATAGATATGTATTTTTTCTACCTGACTATATTCTCTACAGCTCTTTTTCTTTAATTTCACCTCATCTACCACTACCATAGTCAAGAACTATGCCTTGTCATCATGGAAGCTAAACCAATTCTCAAACATCTCACTGGGTTCACCCTCAGTCAATTCAAATGTTTTACATCTCTTTACCAAAGGTTCTTTCAATTACCAAGCTTTCTCTTCATTTTCTATTTCTGCTGATTCTATCCAATCCCACTCAAGTTATTTCTGCACTCTATTCCATGTCAATTCTGTATTTCAAAATTTAAATACTTGTCTTGCATATACTCAATGGTTTTAACTCATTTACTCATGTGTTTTCCAAATAAATTACATTCAAAAACTCCAACAGTGATGTTTAACTAAATTATTTCTTTATAATTTTTCTGAGCCTTTAGACCTGAATATTGCTTCAGAAAAATTGCCACATCATGAAGATGGCACCAAAGTCTATGAGGAAACAAACAATCATTCAATCTGTCCATCAACCTCATGCTTTGTAAATAAAAAAAATATTAGCCCTTGCTCTCTGGTCTGTCAGCCATAGGAAGTAAGAGTGTATGGAGGAATAAATGTAGCATATCTTCATATAAAGATTTTTGATGTCCTTGGGTTTCCTCTCCTTCATTTTCTTGCTGTTCTCTATGTTGTCTTTGGAAGGATGGAATCTGTAGTGAAGTATAACTCTAATAAATAATTTCTCCTATCTTTTATAATTGGACCTTGGAGGCAATCCATCTTCCAACACTTTACCCTAAATGTAGGTCTTGGTATAAAAGTTATCCACACATGAAAAGAAGAAGCTATCTGGTGAGGCTGGTAGCATCAAATACTCCTGAGTGTTGACAATGCTGTTGTGGTTTGAGTGATAGGACAAGAGGCTCTTTTCTCCCTCTAATTACCTGAAGGTGTTTTTGCTTCAATAGAAAATAAAAATGTGTATCAAATTCCATTGAATAATTTTCTACTCACAGTTCTGACTTCTATTCATAAGTAAAACTGCTTGCAGTTATAATACACTGCATCATCATTTTAGGTCATCCAGTCACTTTTTCATCTTTTATAAAATTGCTCCGAAGTTTCTCATTCTTCAAAACTTCACAGAATGGAAATTTTCTAGTCTTGGGAAAGACTTGAACTAAATTTAGGATTTTCAGATCTTAAAAGTCCCTTATGAAAATTTATAGGGAAGTGGGAAGTCATTTTTTGTGTGTGTGTGTGAAATCTCTTTCTTAAAAAATAACTTATAAATGATTTCATTAGGCTCTTGGTAAGAAGTTGAGAACACTATTTTGGGAGGATAAATTGCACTTGTTAGAGCAGACGTGGTTCGCATGCATCCTGGGAGCTGAGGAGCACCTTCGATTTGGGGTAGAACTTGTGAGTCCACAGCTGTATGCTCATGCTTGCGCTGCTGTGTAAGCTCGTATTTCTCTTTCTCTGTGTTGATCTTGCCCTCTCTTGCCCTCCTGATGTCTGGGCTTCTGCCAGCTTCTTGAAGTCATCATCGGTGGTGTGTTTGGAGATTTTTCACCTTGCTGATAACAATTTTTTTTGGTGGGGTGGGGGGAGGGAAGGCAATAACACATGTCTAGATTGCTCTATGCAGAGGAACACGGCTAAGGGACAGAGGCCAGTCACAAGTAGCAAACTACTGCCTAGAGGCTTTAAGGTAGCCACCCTCTCCTCCGTGGTGCAGGGAGGGTGATGAGGATGGTCCCCGGACTGAGGCTGGCCCACAGCCTTTGCACATGCTGACAGAAGGGCTTCTGGCCTTGGCTTCACAGTTTTCCAGGCGCATCTTCCGGGTGGGAGTATCTAGGCATTTTGAGAAATCTAACCACCGGGGTACCAGCGTTCTTGTCACCACCAACTGGTTTGGTGGTGAAGGCAAGAACCTTCTCTTTCTTTTACTTTTCAACCTTGCATTCATCCGCGGAGCACTTCCTCCTGCATGTGGAGTTTCTGAAATGCATCGCAGATGGAGGAGTAGCTGACAATTCCTCCGAACAGGATCGGGTTTGGGCTGCTGTGGCGCCTCCCTCTCTTGGGCTTTTTTAGCCTTAGAGGTAGGCATCTTCTGCTTGCCATTGGCACTAGCTGCTGAGGTTTCTTCCTCCTCCCCCTTCTTCTTCTTCTTCCTTCTTCTTCTTCTTCTTCTTCTTCTTCTTCTTCTTCTTCTTCTTCTTCTTCTTCTTCTTCTTCTTCTTCTTCTTCTTCTTCTTCTTCTTCTTCTTCTTCTTCTTCTTCTTCTTCTTCTTCTTCTTCCTCTTCTTCTCCTTCTCCTCCTCCTCCTCCTTCTTCCTTTTCCTCTTCCTCTTCTTCCTTCCTTCTCCTTCTCCTTCTCCTCCTCCTCCTTCCTTTTCTCTTTCTTCCCTTCCTCCTCCACTTCCTCCTCTCTTCCTCCTCCCCTTCCTTCTCCTCCCCTACCACCTCTTCTCTTTCCTCCCATTCCTCCTCCTCCTTTTTTATTGTAAAGGTGATGTACAGAGGGTTATAGTTACATTAGTAAGGTACTGAGTACATTGTTTTTTTCGGTCATGGGGCTTGAACTCTGGGCTTGGGTGCTATCCTTGCGCTCTTCAGCTCAAGATGAGTGCTCTACCGCTTGAGCCACAGCACCCCTTTGGGTTTTCTGGAGGTTAATTGGAGATAAGAGTCTCACGGACTTTTCTGCCCCGGCTAGCTTTGAACTGTGATCCTCAGATCTCAGCCTCCTCAGTAGCTAGGATTACAGGCGTGAGCCACTGGCACCCGGCTACATTTCTTTTTGGACAGCGTTACCTTTCTTTTCTTCCATTCCCCTCTGACTACCGCCCCCCCCCCGACACACCAAGTTGCAAAGTTCATTTCCAACATAGTGTCTAGTGAGTATCACCCTTGTATTGGTTCACCTTTTGTCCCATATTTTCTGTGATTCTCCTTCCCAAATCAGTAAATGGTATAGAAATAAAAAACAGTGACAACAAGGAATAAACCAAAGGAAGAAAGAACGAGAAAGAAAGAAAGAAAGAAAGAAAGAAAGAAAGAAAGAAAGAAAGAAAGAAAGAAAGAAAGAAAGAAAGGAAGGAAGAAAGAAGGAAAGAAAGAAAGAAAGAAAGAAAAAGAAAGAAAGGAAAGAAGGAAGGAAGGAAGGAAAGAAGGAAGGAAGAAAGGAAGAAAGGAAGGAAGAAAGGAAGAAAGGAAGAAAGGAAAGAACAAACAACTGTAAACAGTACAAAAAATACAAATCAAAACAACAAAACAATCCTCTTGTTTCCATTTCTTGGAGTGCATTTCAATAAGCATCATTTTATAAGGCTATTTGTACATAGCTCTTGAGGTAGTGTGATCTCCTGCTAAGACTATCTTAGACATATTCTAGTTGTTACAAATGATGGAGACCATGCAGCCTGTGTCTCTTAGGGTCTGGGTTACTTCGCTTAATATATTTTTTCCCAAGGTTTCCCATTTCCTTACAAATGGGGCAATGTTCACTTCTTAGACTTTTTACATGCCTTCTTGCAAAACCTGAAAGAGGAGATCTCTCTCTCTTTTGAAAAACTAATTTCTGTTTATTCTTTTCTAAAAGACAACACTGCCATTTTAAATATATGTAGCTCTATGAAGAGGCAGCTACTCTTCTTTGCTGAAAACTGCCTAACCTCAGGCATCATTAAACTCAAATGTAATGATGTCCAACTCGCTAACCTTTGGTTTTATTCCATCAGTTTCTATTTCTTTTATTTTAGGTTCTGTTGTTTTCTGGTTCCATCATCTTAGAGACAGGTTTGTATTTCATTTATTAACTTAGTGATGAAAATACATAACACAATAAGATTATTGAGGAGCACTTTTACTAGATACTAAGATGAGTTTTCAATAGATTTTTAATTTCTATGTATATTTTACCTATAACCTAATAGATTGGTTAAGTGAATTTTGTGATTAGAGGTTGTTGGTTTTTGTTTCTTCCTAAAAAGGCTTTGTAAAAATTATTATTAATTTTTGTATTATTAAGTTCAGTACACTCTAGAAAAATTAAGATTTGTTATGTAACTGCTAGTTTATATTTTGAATTAAAGACTGCCTGTGTTTTCAAAGTATAATTATGTTTTATAAAGTTTGTGTAATTTTTTAAATAAACCATTCACTTTGTAAGGTAATTTAAAGTGAAACTGAAGTATTGATTTCTTTGCTTAGATAATTTATTTCCTTTCTAGTTTATTGTCCCCTTGATCTACCAGGCTCAGATAAGATTGTATGTCTATGATGGGCTCTTTATCCCCCCCCCCCACTGAGTCTAACATGGTATGTTGACTTGGAGGAACTACAGGAGAAAGGAGTATATCTTTTGAAGGAGAAGTGACTTGAAGCAATAGACAAAGCCAGGTTTGTATAACATTTTGTAAAGGATTATTAAAACTTACTAAGACTTATTTTCTCAATATACTGGAGATTAAACTGAAGGCCTTACAGTTGAGGTTTTTGAATTTTGTCCTGAGGTCATGAGATTTGAGATAAGAGGGCAATGACAAGATCCTATGTGACTTTTGCTACCATGTTGATGTCCTATTAGTGAGGAAGGAATAAGAGGTAACTATGGCAATGATCTTGCCCTCAAGCTTAAATTTACCAAAGCATAGACTTTATAAGAAGGTAATAGTAATGTAGATTTAGAATATGTGTCAGAAAAATTGTACTGACTCTATTTTTATATTTGGGGTGATTACAAATTCCATTTTAATTAGGAAGGTCCTGGACTATGTCTTTTTCTAGGTATAATTTTGTGTTTGTGTGTGTGTGAGAGAGAGAAAGACAGAGAAATGAGATAATTTAATTCTTGTAACTTTATATAAACCTCATTGTCTTCATCCATTCATCAGTTGTAGCTCATCTGGGTTGCTTTCATAGATCAACTATTATAAGCAGTTGTTGAAAATCATATGGCTCTATTGTATCCTGATACATCCCTTGCATTGATATTTTTCCAAGAATTGTATCACTACAATAGTACTATAGTAATGTTTCTATGTTTCTGTTTATTTTTGTTATTGTTGTTGGTCATGGGGCTTGAACTCTGGGCCTGAGTGCTGTCCCTCAGCTCTTCAGTTCAAGGCTAGCACTCTACCACTTGAGCTACAGCGCCACTTCCGGTTTTCTGGTGGTTTATTGGAGATAAGAGTTTCATGGACTTTCCTGCCTGGGCTGGCTTTGAACCAAGATCCTCAGATCTCAACCTCCTGAGTAGCTAGGATTACAGGCGTGAGCCACTGATACCTGGCTGTTTCTGTTTTTTTTTTAATAGTTGATTTTCATATTGGTTACACTATATACTAGATACTATGTAACAGCATATTGTGGTTTGTTTTCTTTCATATATTCACCAGTATTTGTTTGTGTCTGCTCACATTTCTTCCTCCATTCTCCCTCCTACATCTTCATTGCCAAGAATAGCCTATTAGTCAGAACTCTGAACATTTCTCCACTCTAAGCACATGTGATCAAATTGGATCCCCACAGATGAATCAAGGGTAATATCCCTCATCTCAAATTCTGTAATTTTAACTATACCCATCAGGTTCATGTTGAAATGGAAGGCAGCATATTCTCATGTTCTTGGTTTGCAGCAGGAAATTTTGAGGATGCACAGATTATTCTACCTATGCCACTGAGTCCGTAATAGAACCAGATTACAGTGAGAAATTCCATCTATCTATCTCCAATAAACTACCAGAAAACTGGAGGTGATACTGTGGCTCAAGTATTAGAGTGCCTAGAGCTGAAGAGCTGAGGGACAGTGCCCAGGCCCAGAGTTCAAGTCCCATGACTGACAAAAAAAAAGTCATTGTTAATAAGCAGTTGCATTTAAAACTAGCAAATTTATTGCAAATTTTATTGGTGATCATGTTAGATAACTTATTTTCTTAGAAACCACAGAAAATTCTGTGATACCATGTCAATTTTAGAACTAGACAATTGATGAACAACTTTTAAATTTAAGGTTAAATACAGTGACCTTTAGATATTGTCTTCCACAAGTTGGAAAAGTGTAAGGTAACAGTACCTTTGATTCTTCCAATTAAAAATTTCCCACTTAATACCCTTTAACAAGAGAAATACAATAACAATTATAGTTATTCACAAAGGACTTTAGAAAAGGTAAAAGAGCCAGCATGAAAACTCTGGTTTTTAATCTTCCAGAGAGAAACTGCACTCTTTTATTTCTGTTGTAGTAGAGTATAAGAAATCAATGACAGGTACATCTCTCTTTGGAATAACTTTTATAACCTTCCTGTGAAAAAGTGTCTATTCTTGGCATGCCACCCACAGTTCACTGACTTTGAACTAGTCATGTCCAATCCCCAGTCCAATGAAGCTCTTTTAGCGATCTCTTGTGGAAGAGTCCCCTGAGACTTCTTTACCAAGGTGTTTCTGGTTGCTCTTCTCATAATAAAGACCAGTCTTAGGACAGCCATGTTACTTATCAAATGCAGTTCATGGCTGAGTTACTTTTGAAGGTCATATCAGTTTATAACTACATTTTAAAAAGTAAAAAATATTGCCAGAATATTCTTTCATCTCCATGGTTCTTTGTTTTAGGACTCCAATATTAATTATTTTTATTGTTTTATTATTTGTGCAAATGAATGAATTTCCCACTTAGGAAAAAGGTATATGGCTATAATTAGAAAAAGAATGAGCTCCTTTTTTAATGTTATTTAGCCATCCTAAATTAATAGTTTAAATTATTTAAGATTTCAAAAATGTGCATTCTTTTCCTTACATTTGTTAAAAATTTTCAGGATATCAGACTATGTAATGAATTTTCAACAATTACTTGTTACTTAGTACCTGCAATAAGTATTTATTGTGTCCTTACTATTAAATACTATATGATGTACTTACTGCAGCAGAAAAATATACAAGAATTATTAGCTCGGGGACTCATTACCTTTCAATAGGAAAATAAGGAGAAAAAATATGAAAGCAAATTTACTACGTAGAAAGTTTGGAGGTGATACATGGTAGGGAACCAAAACATGTGAATATTTGGGAAGGGCATGGAGAACTTTGTTTCCTATTTCATTAATTTAAGAAAGCAGAATGCAAATTCTATAGCAAGAGACACTTGGACACAGTATTTCAAAAAGAGTCAAAATTGCCAAGTGATAGTGACCAAGAAGAGCACACCTGGCCTGTTTGAAGGGCAGGAAGTAGGCCAGTGGACAACTGAGATGCTGTGGACCACTGGGGTTTTGACTGCTCAGAAATCAAATGAGCATTCAAAAGCCACGGGCTGCATTCTGAATTTGAGTGTACACACACTCTGGAGATAGCAGAGCAGGGAAGCAATCTTACTGATATGAAAGACCCTCCTTGTCTGCCAGGTTTCAAAGAAAATAGATAGGAAGCTGCAGCTTTAGAGAACAGTGGGTGAACTTGAGGTAAGTGGAAAAGTCTAGGTGTTGTGTATAGTATCTAGGAAAGAACTGATCAAGTGAAATTGATGATCCTCATGGGTTAGCTGCTGTATTTAAGTGCAAGGTGCCAATGTTGAAATATTTGTGTTGCTTTTGACTTGTTTTTTTTTTGTTTGTTTTGGTTTTTGGTACTGGTATTGAGGACTTGAACTCTGAGTTTGTGCACTGTCCTATATTAATATATTATTTTCATTCAAGGCTAGTGCTCTACCACTTCAGACACAGCTCCAATTTTAGATTTTTTCCATGAGTAATTAGAAATAAAAGTCTCATAGACTTTCCTGCCCAGGGTGATTTTGAAGAGTCTTTAGATCTCAGCCTCCTGAAAAATTTGGATAACAGGTGTGAGTCACCAACTCCTGGATGAATCAAGATTTTGTTTGTCTGCTCGTTTGTGTGGTTTTCTTGATAGACTAGCATGAAGAAACTGAAAAGGGGAACAGAAGTGTGTGGGTAAAATAAGTTCGAGAAGCATATTCCATGGTTCACTTTTCAGCTATTTAGCTTGAGCTGAAGTAAAATGTAAAATTAGTTATTATGTTAAGTTTCCTGGACTAGTCATGCTTAAAGAAATATAGGCGTCATTAGTACATAAATGCAATTAAACTTGTAGAGCCAGAGAAGGGGGGAGGAGTTAAGGAGGTGGGGAGGGAAAAGATAGTAGAGGAAAAACAAGGAGGGGTTAACAATGCTCATAGCAAATGTGCTCATTACCTTACCCATGTAACTGTAATGTCTCTGTACAGTGTCTCTACAATAAAAATATTTTTAAAAAGAAAGTATCACAGTCAGAAGAGCTGAAGGATATATGATATCTTAATATAAAGCTAAGAGATTCTGTACTAGAACAAGGAATGAGGTAGAAATTAAACACATTTGAATTAAGAATGTATTACCATTGGCTCATTGTTTATATCAATGTAATACACATTCGTATAAACAGTGATATTTAGAACATGATTCAATGCACATAATGATTTCAATGTAATGTACACTTATATGAACAATGATATTCAGTACATGATTTTCCTGAAAATCTAAAATTACCTAATAGAAAACTTAAAAATTTTCAAAAGGCCTTCAAAATATGAAATAAACATTATATACCTATTTATGCTTTGCTAACTTTTTTTTAATATGAATGCTTGACAAAATCTATTTTATACCTTTCTTAGGCATTGATATTACTGTTTCATCTTTCAACATAACAACCTAAAAAGTAAATTGCATTAGTAGAATGTATATCATTAAAGACTTTTTATTAATCAGGATGTTTTGTAATAGACTGGAATTTTAAAATCTTCAGTAGCTTGAAAAGTGAGACGTTACCTGTCTTTGGGATGACACATTTACCTTAGCATAGGTGCTACTCTGACCTATGTCATTTTCACCCAGGGAATGAAATTTTAAGATCTGCCTCTGCTTCTACCCTGCTTTCTACTTCAAGGAAATTTTACTTCATGACTTAGGAGGTTACATGCACTTTTCTATGATAAATTCTCATTACCTTCTTAATTTGTAATTGGTTGTAGGGCCTCTTTTTCTGTGTGGGGCAATTTTTATCACAGAGCTCATGATATTTTTTGTCATAAATGCCCATTCCTGAGCATTTGAGACCTGAAGAATGGAGGCTGATTCTTGTTTATTCCCTGCTTTATTTGAGGGCTGGTGGGCTATGCCTAAAAATGGTAAGCATTAAATATATAATCAAGCATATTGAAAGAGCTTTGTGGACACGAAGATCTACCTTTAATAACAAAATAAGTTCTACCTTTATCATCATTTTGATAGTGAATCCCTGGCTGGCCTAATTACACTAGGATCATTTTTATCATTATTAACATTTGTGCCAATTGGATGGACTCACAGACTTCATAAGATAATCATAGAAACAACCACCTTTTCATGTCATCAGTGACTGGGAAATTGTGTGTGTGTGTGTGTGTGTGTGTGTGTGTGTGTGTGTGTCTGTGTGTGTGTTCATAGGCTATATAACTTTTCATATTTTCAATAAATTGTTCTAGTAATTAAATGACAGTTGAGACATTTTCCAGAACTTATGAATTTTTTCATCTAACAGAATTATTTAACATCATAGAATCTTTAATGGGCAAACTTAATCAGTAAGTAAATACTTTCTCCCTCTCTCTCACTAGTCCCCCCTCATACTTTGCACTGGTGCACAAATTAGGGTGTTAAAATGAATGGCTAAAATTCTTTTAAAGAATGGTATCACCGGAGTCCAAAATTTGGCAGAATATGGATGGTTCAGAGAAAAATCTGAGAAAGATTCCTAATTAACTTCTGGCTAAAAATAATGAGCTTCTCTGCATTCTACATTTTTTTTCTCTCTCTCTTCTGGTAGGTCCCACTTAGTAAACAGTTTAGGTGGCCCCAGGATATGAAATCTGTCAGGAACAATATTGAGACATTGAGGAAGGTGGCTAGAATCTCCTCTGTCAGAATTGATGACAGCTAATTATAGTTCAGAAGCTAGAAACCCCTGGGGAAGAAGAGAAGTATGAGTATGACCAGATAAGCTTGTTTGAGGCTATTTTTGATGGTGAGAGTATTTATGAGTTGTATTAATAATAGATGAACTAATGCTGTAACACTAAAATATGAAAACATTCTTACTTGACCATTAGGAAGTTGCTTGCTTGGCCACAATAATAAAAAGAAAATAAATATTAAATAATAAATCACTTCTTTAGAAGAAAGTCTTCATGGGATTTTTTTTAAATATTCATACTGCTTTTAACAGAGATTGTAGAGGGGCATTCTCAAAGAGAGTAAGGTTTGCATTTTTCTTTATTTAAGAAATGCTTTGTGATCTCTTTCCATATTTCTGTGCATTTTTCAGTGTTGAAACTCTTTTCTCTGTGTTATTAAGCAATTGATGCTATTTATAATAAAACAGGACAATTAGCTTTCCTTTTTATTATCTAATATTTAATAAGTAAATAATAATCGTTACATTTTATTTCTTTCCTTATCAAGAGAAGATGTGGTTCGCTGTTCCTTCTGGTACCCCCATTAATGATTTTCTTCTAAGTCTAAAAATCTGTGGAGTTCACTGGACAAATAAGAAATATTGGATTAACGCTCATTGCCTGAAGCCTTAGCCTGGAATTGGGCCCCAGTGCTTGAAATTACATCATGTGTGCCAGAGTATTTTATTAATCAGAGTTCCTTCTTGTCAGCCTTTTTTTGTTGCAAAAATGAAAGAAAAGTAGGCACACGTCACTTTGATGTGAGTAAGACTGTCAAATAGTTTTGGGCTACATGTTGAAGCACATTTGAGAGAAGTAAAGATGTATGAATAATAATAAAAACACAGTCTATATAGATCTATCTATCTATTTATCTATCTATCTATATAGAGATAGAGAGAGAGTCTATATAGATCAATGAGAGAATAGATGAGATAGATAGCTAGGTAGATAGATAGATAGATAGATAGATAGATAGATAGATAGATAGATAGATAGATAGATAGATAGATAGATAGATAGATAGATAGATGATAGGTAGTTTATCTTCTTGTTTAATGAGCTGATTTCCTAATGTATTGTATAATTCATACAGCAATTTTACTACAGCAAAGAAAGGGTAATTCTTTTGTTCATTTTATTGACTATATTTTATTATTATAGCTGATGAATAGGGGCACACAGAAATAAAACATTTTGGAGGAGTCAGTAGGGAAATAGAAAATATTTAGTGTAGGATGAATTTAGAATTCTAGATTTCATACATATTTTAAACATATATAAATCCTCTTTCTGCAAGTAAGATTTTAGATCCTTGGCAATACCAGTCTTAAATAATACAGAAGCAGAAAATTATTACAAGTCTAAAAGTGTCAAGGTATATGTGGAGTGAGGAAAGTGCTAAAGAAAAAAATGGCTCTGAACTTCTGTGCTAACACATAAAGGGAACAGTGTTGCATAGTTCTATATCTAGTAAAAAAAAAAGCATTGGCCTTGTTATTCAGGAGAGAAATGTTTTCAAGATTTGAGGCTATAGGGTACTTTTACTATATGCATAATTATATAAAGGTTCTTGACCTATCTCTTATTTTTGTCCTTGATAAAAACTGCACAGAAAAATCAAGGAAAAAATCTTTATGGGGACCTATGAAATATTTTATCAAATTAGAAAACCACAATGTATCCGTTATAACATACAAATGTATTAAAAGGAATCAGAGTATTACCTATTTGGGGGAAAAAATCTACTGTTATTAAAGGAAATATTGGAAAATTTACAGGGGGGCTGTTAGGACATCTCTCAGTTTAAAAAAAATCATTGTTTTTCTGGAATTCATATCGAAATGAATACTCTACATCTGAAATGTTTTCACTTAAACAATTCATTTGAATCTGAAAATAAGTTGATCTGCCATAATGACCTTTTCTTCAAATTACGTGTGATAAAACTGAGGTATAAAGAGATTGTCACCTTGCAAAATTCACACAAGCTTTGAGTGATGGACTAAGGCTGACCTGACAGGCTGCTATGCTGTGACATCCAACTTGTCTTCCAGGAGCCCATCATTCTCTATGGAACGTGGTGTGAAAGGGGCAGGTGCAGCCAGATGGAGGAAACAGAGGAGCGAGGAAACCACAGTATGAATTTGATAAAATATTAAACATAGTAAGAATTATAGATTAGAAATCTTGAGTATAATCCCATATCACTTTGATGGCAGTATAGCCTGATGGCATGTGATTTTTTTGTTTAAATTTTCAATACAATCATTTACTGATGGCTCTAAGTTCTTCAGTGGTTTATGGACCCTGCAGAGTGAACTTAGCTGTCTTCCATGGTAGAGTAAGTCTGCCAAACTCCAAGATTTTGTTTCCCTTCAACTTCTATTATATCCTTGCTTTGATATTCATACCCTTTTATGCTTTGCCTCAGAAATGCCCAATTGCATCAGTTTTCAGATTATGGATATTGTCAGTATAACTGGAATGCAAATGAGACTTAAGATAGAAATGTTAGATGTTTCATCTCACCAAAATTATGTACATCATTACATGAATGCCACCTCATTCTTTTGTTTACAGAATTTTTATTATTGTAGAAATTAACCCTTTTACACCTGTATGGCTTGCAAATGGTTTGTCACATTCTTTGAATTTGTTGTACTTTCTCTCTGTTGATTGATGGCTTTGCTGTATGTAAAACTTTTCAGTGCCTTTCATCAAAAATTTGTTTATTATTATTGTTCAGATGATGTACATAGGAGTTATTGTTACATAAATAGGACGAAGAGTACATTTCTTTTGAACAATCTCACCTTTCCTTGGCTCTCTCCCAGTTTTTCTCTTCCATTTCCACTACCAAATTATATAGATTATTTTCAACATAGTGTCTAGTGAGTATCACTGCTGAGTTGTTAAGCCTTTGCCCCATCATTTTTGTGCCCCTTTTATCCTCCCAAAGAAAGATAAATGAATAAACAAGACAAAAAACAGCAACAAAGAAAATTTCTTGTTTCCATTTCCTGGAATTCGTTTCACTAAATATTATTTTATATAGTCAGTTGCACATAGCCATTGAGCCTTTGTGACTCTCTCCTAAGAATACCCACCTTTGGTCTCACTTTGAATGCCTAGAGACTTGTATAAATTATCATGTCCCACTGTATATTTTTTCTATCATGCCCATATATATATATATATATATATATATATATATATATATATATACTATATATATAGTACATACCATATATATGCTACATACATACATACATGCATATATATTACAGTGTGTTTACTAGTAGGTGTATAGACACATCCTAGCTACCACAAATGAGGGAGACCATTCAACCTGTGTGTTAGGTCTGCCCAGGAGAAATGACCCCTTCCCTTTTGTTTTCTTTCCATGCGCATGTGGCCCTCTCTAGAAGCTCCCACCAACACCTGTAACTCAGGTAACTGGCACACCTGGGGATAGTGGGGAGTCCCCCAGGCCCTGACATCACGAATGCTCATTTATTTTATGTAAGTAACAAGATTTTTATTTAGGTCGTGGTATAATACATAATCTGTAGTATGTTTTGTGTTTTGTGTTTATTTATATGTGTTTGTTTTGTATCTCTTTCCCAGGGTCCTTGTGTAGAGCTTCTAAAATCTAGGAAATTTAATAAATAATGCAAGTAAGTTACATTATTTATAAGAATTCCCCTAAAGCCTCCACCTGACTTTATGCTAGTGAGACAACCAGGAGTTTGAAGGAGAGAATAGATAGCTTCACCAAGTTGGTTGTTAGAAAGAACAAATACAAGATGGGAACATAGAAAGTTCTAGCACATGTTGTCCTCCAGTCATCACAGAAGGCAGAAGCAAGAAAGATAATGACTGACTTAGAAAAGCTCTTCAAGAAGGAGATTGGGTTAACTTCCTGGGTGCTGAGACCATGCATGAGCTGAGAATATCTTACACTGATACCCATCTCTTCTGTCACTGGCCTGCAGATCCAGCTCCTCCACTTGGTTATATCTGAGTTTTTTCCTTTCTAATAAATACTCGTGCTTTGAAGTTGGTGTATGTAGGTCAGTCTCGTGAAATATCAAACCCAGGACAGGTCCCTAGGAACTCTCAAATTTGTAGTCAAATCTGTTCTTAGACTGGCAGCCTGGGAACCCTTTAGTTAGTTTTTCTCTGAACAAAGGGAAGTCTCCTTGGAATGAATCCTTGACTGGAAGAATCTGTACTAACTGAGAATCAGTGGCTGAATTGAATTGAATTGAATTGCCTTGTTTAACACCCACTCTGTGTTACAGATTTGGAGAAGTGCTTGGTTTCGAAATTGTTTAAATAGGGATACAGATTGACCCACTGGAACAATGAGATGTACAAGATGTACAAGATGCTATGTCTTTACCATTTATGCAAGGAGGAAGGTTGTAGCTGAGGAGGTGGGAGGGAAGGGACAGGGACAGTAGGGGAAAATCAAAGGAGGAGGAAACAATGCTGGATAAGAAATGTACTTATTACCTTGCTCATGTAACTGTTACCCCTCTGTACAGTATTTTCACAATAAAAAACTTAATTAAAAATGAGTACATACTTGCCACAAATACTACATATTTGATGTCAAAGTGGTGTCAGAAAATGCTACATAATGCTCTAAATGATAAATGTGTGTGTCCTTTGTATTGCATGCACATGCTTATACAAAGTCATGTACTGACATAAGTTATGTGCCTGCATACTTATGTATGCATAGTCCAAATATGAACATGATATATATGAATATACATGAATAAACATATATTTATACTTATACACACATGTATATATGCACTCTTGTGTATTTGGTATATAAGTATGCTGTTAAGGAGAGACATATAATCATATACACATAAAAACACACTATGTTTTGCAACTTGAAATTTACAATTAAACAAATTTTACTTGGGACATACATATGCAAACAAATCACGTATAATTTTATCCTAAATTCAAATAGAACTTTGGGTCCTTTATTTGATGAGACAATCCTGATACAAAGTTCTTTCCTAAATGCCTGCCATTGTAGTTAAATTAGGTTTACTGCAATGTTACTCTGCTGGCAAAAAAGCTAAAGCAAGCATGGGAATTGGAAATTAGTGTCCATTGTAAGCAAACACGAGTTCCAGAGCATCTGTATTCTGATGTGCTGTTATTAAATCATGTCATCTCCAACCAGCAACTGCTTAAGAGTTAACACTGGTGAATAAGTCAATTGCGTGGAACCACACAGTTTTGATGTTCAGGTACGTAACACTCTATAAGACCGCTAGTTCCTCAGGGTATATCACAAAATAGTTCCTCAGGCCATATCACAAAACTCTACTTGACACATGAGAGAGTTGAACTACTTGTTAAAAATACCTTTTGAATCCTGATTTAGAATTCAGAAGAAAGGAAGTTGATAAATTCTATTTTCCCTCTTGCAATACTGGAGCAGGAATCTAAGTGGGCTAATCACCTGCAAGATTCATGATTCTATCCCGGAACAGAGGTGACCTCATAGCAGAGGTAGCTATTTGTGTAATTACGGGTTTTATAACATTAGTATTATCATCTCAAGGTTACTCTCTATTCTATTGAGAATAAATTCTCATCAACTTTCCCTTTTACAGCTGCCCCTATTCTTATTGCTTGAGTTATAATTTGTCTTTAAGCTCTGTCTGCTGGTTTTTCATTGCATGCTCTCCAGCATTTAAGAAGGGAGCTGCTAGAGGAAGAATAGTAAGAGAGGAAGGATTAGGAAAAGAGACGAGGGAGAGGATGGAAGAGGAGATGGAGGTAGGGAAGGGGGGACAGAAACAGAAATAGGAGGACAAGTAATAGGAGGAAGAAAAAGAGGAAGAGGGAGAAGAAAAAGGAAAGAAGGAGGAATACCAGGGTAGAGAGAAACAGGAGAAGGAAGGCAGGAGACATGCTAAGCACTGTGTTATGTTCTGCTGTCTTTCCTTGGTGCTATGAGCTCTGTGCTATGATCATATTAAGGAAGAAAGAAAGGAGTCACAGAACAGTTATCCAAACTTGCATTAATAAATGGTGGCACCAGGATTTGAATTTTAATTTCTTTTGCCAGGGTGAACTAAATAAACATCTGGTTTTCTCATAATGCTATGGCCCAGGGCAGAAATTGCATAGATCCAGTAGTTCAAAACTGAAGCATCTTAGTCATACTAAATAGAATAAACTCAAATTAGATAATTTGGTTAACGATACCTTGCACTAAGAGAGCCCAATATAGTAAACCAATGAAATATAAAAATGTCTTCCAATTCTCCAACATTTTTTAAATTTATTAAGTTTTTTATTGTGAAAATAACATACAGAGGGGTTAAAATTAATTACATGAGCAAGGAAATGAGTACATTTCTTATCAGGCATTGTTGTCTCCTTTGTTTGCTCTTTTCCCTCTTTTCCATCTCCCCGCCCGCACCACCCCCCCCCCCGCCAAAGTTGTTAAGTTTATTTTTCGACATAATGTCTTGTACATCTCATTGCTGCAATGGGTCCACCTGTATCCCTATTTAAAAAATTTATGTTTTTTTCCCCTTCCTCTCCACAAATTATACCAACATCAAATACAGTGAAAACAGGGGTTGTACCATGAATGAGGGACATACAAAGCAACAAAGAAATCATCTTCTAAATATGTTAGAAACAATAGCAAGAAAGAAAAACCATTTGAGTCCCTATCTTGGGGTTCATTTCACCTAACATCAACTTGTATGAACTTTCTGTTTGGCTCAGATATATACTAGTAATTGCAAATAAGGGAACCATGAGACCTATGTTTCTTTGGGTCTGGCTTACTTCACTTAATATAATCCAGAATTGTTTACCTTTCTTGTCTGTTTCTTGTGATACGAACAATTGCAAAACCATCATTTTAAATAGAGAATGAAAACTCTAAAATATTATGTTTAAAGTAATAGGACCAATAGGTTAAAATAATAAAACCAGTAAAAGGATTTTTTAATTGGCCAGAAATCATTATGTGATGATTATGTTGTGCTAGGTACTGTTATCAATATTGTATTCATATTTTCCCCATTTTATCCACAGAAATAGCTAACCAGTTAATTCAGATTGTCTGACTTTGCTACATAAAGTTATTGAAGTGCTTTTTGCTTTTAATAACTTCATTGGCACACACATTTTTCCCACTCTACTCAAGTTTCAGATAACTGTGTAAAACAAATGGAATGTTATTTAAAGAAACACAAGAGTATAACATTGCAACTGATCATAAACAGGCAGGAAGCAAACAGGACAAATGAGGCATTAACATGGAGTGACTGCCTCACTAGAATGAAAGAAGAGAAATGTTTACCTCCTTAATCCATTAGTCATTCCTTAAATGACAGGATCCACTCATGTAAAATGTCATAGAAATTCCAGAATGTCTTGCTTAATGTCCACAAATGTCTATTCATCCTTTAGTGTACTAATGCCATACTTGCTTCTTTTAAAATGTCATTTAACAGTTGTTTAAGGATACAGGTGGACCTGTTGCAACAATGAGAAGTACAAGTTGTCATGTCCAAAACGAGCTTTACAACGTCGGTGCGGGTGGTGGGGGGAAGGGGAGGAAGGAGAAGGATTGGGATTGGGGGGGAGGGGGGAGGCTGGGAAGGGATGTGAAGGGTAAACAAAAGGAGGAGGCTGCAATGCTTGGTAAGAAATGTACGCATTATCCTGCCCATGTAATTGTAACCCCTCTGTACAGTATGTTCACAAATAAAATAAAATAAAATAAATAAATAAATAAAAAATAAAATGTCATTTAAAAAAATGTCCAGTGTTTTACTAAGAACAAAAAAGGAATGAAACTTTTAGGCTTTCTCGTTTCTTTAGGGGGTTCCAAAAAGTACTTAAAAGTAACTCCAAACTTTCCTATGCTCTCTCCTTGCTATGAAATCTTCAGCGCTTGCTAACTTTTTATGTATCTAGCAGTACGAACACTTTTAACTTGTCATATGGGTTTGAGGTGGAGCTATGCAGAAAAAGTGTTTCATGTTTAGATCAATGCAGAGCACTGATATTTGTGCTACTGTTCAGAAGCAGAAAAAAAATCTCAGGTACAAGAACTGGTATAGCAGATACATCACAGATTCTGACTCAGAATGTGTCCCTATGCAGAAGTTAACTTCCTCTATTCCATTTTGCTACTAAACCTCTGCAAAACTGTTTCTTCAATCTGGGAACACTATTTCTTACCTGTATTTGTTTTGTGGCCAGTTCTTAGGCATTTCACATGATGTTTAAGAACTCTTTGTTTGCATTGCTGTGCATTGCTCAGCTTATGTACTGAGGTGACTTCTAGGCTAATAAATATTTTTTCCCTTACTTATCCATGCATCCTCAGTTTTCTGCTTGGCTCCCATTACTTATTATCCTGGCTGAAATCTTGTATTTCTAGCAAAGGAAATAGTGCTATTTGTTGTTGAATGTTATTAGATGTCCATTACTGACTGCCCTCTTCACACTTCTGCCCATTACTATCTGAACTTCTACTAGTTCTGCAGTTTTCTCTGATACTCCTTTGGTGATTTATCTACATAAAATCTTAGGATCATGAGGCCCTGTCTGTCTCAGCTCTGGTCCTTTCTAAAAGTTGTTGTAAGACTCTTCCTCTCTCTATCTTTTTAGAACATGTAGGTAATTTCTGAGAGCAATCATGGCCACTTTCTTCTCTTAAACAGAGACTCTTCCCTGTTACCTCTGCAGTAAAGGGAGTGTGAATAAAGATCCACTGGACTATGCATCTCTTTACCATACTTAAGCTCTCCTATAGGTTTTAGGGATCTATGGGACTGTTTCAATCAAAGGAACCATAATGCTCTATTTTCAATTTAGATAGATCATTCTGTTAGCTCTTCAGAAGATGGGTGTGAGGAGGAAAATGGAGGGAAGCAGTTCAGTCAGTGATAAACCATTCCATACTATTCACTTCTTTAGTATTGACCTACATCTGGAGCAAGCAAACTTTTTCTGCAGAAGACCAGAGTTCCTATTTTAGATTTTGTGGGCCAGTGAAATGTTTGCAACTACTTACCTCCTCTGTAGCTCAGAATGTTGATGAAATCTAAATAAATACATTGTGCTCCAATGAGAGTATCTTTTTGGTAACAAAAAAATAGAATTTCACTTGTCACCTAACATTGCTAGTTTAACTTTTCACATGATATGGTTCATTTTTTTTTGTTTCTTTTTGAATCTATTAAAGTATAAAATCTACTTTTATTGGCTGGTCATACAAAAACGGTCAACAACCTAGATTTCTCCCAATTATCTATTTTACTGATACCTGAACTCTATCACTCATTTTTTTTGTAGAAAAAGAAAGAGATTTAAAGTACTTAAAAATATGAAGCCTTGTTTTTCTTATACTTCACAACATATTAATATAATTATTTCACATATTGGTTCAATGAATAGAAATATATCCTACTTTGTGACAGTATATTCTGTAAGGAAAGAGCACTGGTGAAAATTATAGTTTGAGTTTGGGTGAGTTAAAGTATTGTGGGGTATTAAGGTTTGGGCATGGTTTGAGTATATCTCCTAAAGAGTAATGAACTAGAGGGTGGTCACCAGTGTGACTGTGCTTTCTTAGATGGGCCCAGTGAACAGTAATTTGGTCAACAGGGTGGTATTACTCCTGCAAGAGTGCGCATGTGAGATTCTTGAAGTCTCGTGAGATCTTGATTTTGTAAACATTACTGACTTGATCCCTAATTTTCTCTTGCTCTCACAACATAATCTCTCACTTTCACAAATGCCCAAGTCGTGCCATCCATCATGTGATGTAGCCATGAGCCTTCTCACTAAATGAGATACCACATCATGGGTACTTCAAAATGAAAGCTAAACGAGTCCCTGCTCTCCATGAAGAAACCTGCCTTGGGTGTGTTGTTATAGCAATAGGAAATGTATTGATACCTAAGACAATTTATCCATATGGAGAATTCCAAGAAAAGGATTGACTAAAAGATCAGGGGTCAGAAAAGATTGCCCTCTTTCTTATTTGGCTGATTCTTCTGATTGAGACTAGGCATTAGTTGATTTTAAATTTATTACAGATATCTACTTAACCTGCATTTTACCCAAAGGTTTTGTGCAGACACTTCTAGAACTATCTATGAAACAAAAGTTCTTTTTTAAGTGTATTTCTGATCAAGCATTTATGGCATAATTGTTTAATTCCAAGGACTCTCTTTTTCTTTGACAATATTTCTATTGGAGAAATAAGAGATATTTCATGCCAAGTATTTCATTCAATATTCGTGCTGCTGTTGTTATTGGTATGAAGTATAGACATCACAGCAATCCTGGTCAGGCAGGAGGAACAGGTAGAAAAGTTATGTCACTAATAGTACTATTACATTCTTTATATTTGTCTTAAACTTCTCAAGTCCAAAATGAAGAATAATAATGGAGTCAATTCTCTGGTGTTTCCCCCATGTGCTTGTTTCCTTTGTATTTCTCATGTATCCAAATGACTTTTTTCAGGCTTACAGATGATTCTTCTTTCCTTGTTTTCCCTGTCCTTTATATTCTGCTCTTCTACTTTATTCATGGTCATTTATACCCTTCATAATCTGGTTTCTAACAAAATAACATGAATAATATCTGAAGCAAAAGTGTTCTATTTCTTAGAGAACATAAAATATTTTCAGAATGGAGTTATATGCTTTGAATTTAAAAATAACACTCAAGATGTGAAGGAATATATCAAACACAGCACAAGTAGAAATTTATGTTCCAAATGACATTCAGGCAAGTCATCTGCGGAAAATGTGGTGTTATTTTGGTGCAAACCAAGTCCAGTTTAAACAGTAAAAGAGTTGTATTTTCAGAGTTGTTACACAAAGTGGGTCTCATATAATTTTGCTTTTATGGGACTCAAAAAAAGTAGTCTTTTATAGACTTTTCATGTAAGTGATCTTTGGAATTCAGAACTAGAGAGAATCTTTAACAACTTCTAATTAAAAAATGGCATAGGGGAATCCAAGAGTCTGGTTGGGTCAAGTGCTTCCTGGCCTAGTTTTATGAATTGCAATTAGTTCTGCTTACTAATGGCAGTAGAAAAAAACATCCATGTATTTTTACATATCAAGGTTATCCAGGTTAATGAAGAGCAGAGTCCTTGAGTATTGAGCAGAGTCCATGTATAACAGTTGAAAAATCATTTCTCATGGAAAGTAGGGTACATATGACAATATCACGGCATTTAGTGTTTCATGCATGATTTATTTTGGAATGGTCTTCAGCATTCTCTTCTTTCCTTTCATGTTCCTTATTACCCTATTTGTCCCTATTTTTTGGGGGAGGGGGCGTCTAGTCGAGGGGCTTGAACTCTGGGCCTGGGCACTGTCCCTCAGCTCTTCAGCTCAAGGCTAACACTCTACCACTTGAGCCACAGAACCACTTCCGGCTTTTTTCTTTTTGCTTATGTGTTGCTGAGGAATCAAACCCAGGGCCTCATGCATGCAAGGCAAGCGCTCTACCACTGAGCCACCTTCCCAGCCCATTCCCATTTTGTTTTTTGGGGGTTGCATTTCCCATTTTTGTCTTTTTTAGTATAATTTGGATGATTTTTACTTTCATATATAACAGCTATACATATAAATATATAATTGGAAGATTTTTTTACCAAAATACTAACAGCAGACATAATACAACATGCATATTTATCTTTGCCTCATTTTCCACTTTTATAGGTGGCTGGATTTTGACAATGATAGACATACATACATAACTCTTATAATCAGAAGAAAAACTCTTCAATCAGAAGAATAACAACATTCAATCATCTTACTATATATATATATATATATATATATGCAAATGCAATACAGTTAACCCTTCAAAGGATCTCTTTTAGGCCACATTATTATTATTCTCAAGTGAATGAAGAATGTAAAGCTGAGAGAGATCAAGTCACTTCCTGGACAGTACAACTTGAAAATGTCAGAGCCAGGATATAATCTAGGGAACCTTATTTTATCTACTACTCATAGTGCATAAAAAATTTTAATTTAAAGCAATTTAATTTAAACTTTAAAGCAATTTAAAGTAAGCCAGTAAGAACCCAGACAGGAATAAAAAATACGTGGTCACAATACTAATGTTAAAGGTGGTAGGGCAACTAAAAATGCACATTTTGCCTATTCCAAAAGACGTATTTCAGGATCTTGCCACATTAGTGTTGATTTTTAAAAATCCGTAAATTACTTAAGTGCTACTGAAGCACATTCTCATGCATGAGCAAATGCAATCATTTGTTATCTTCTTTGTCAATTTATTATTTTGCTTAGCAATATCTAACATTTATAACTATTATGTATTAGTCTTTTATAGTACATTCATTTTCCTTTATTTTATTAGCATATATTAATTCTATAAGGGCATTTCCTCACACATATAAAATGTCCTTTGATAAAATTCAGACACTTTATTACTCTCCCTCAACCAGCCTCTCCACTTTCTAAAACAATTTCAGTGTTTTATTGTATATATGCATATAAAGCACTTTGATCACATCCACCCTCTCCTCCCTTCTCCACTAGCCCTAATGTCTTCTACTGATACTCCTTGCTGTCATCATTTTGCTTTAGTGTATATTAACTGTCCAAATAGGTTTCACTATGGTATATCACACATGCATGTATTGGAATATAATTACATTAAACTCCTCTTTTCTTCCTTCTTTCCCTTTCCCTTCATGCTTCCCTTATTCCATTCTTTTCAGTAAATTTCCTTACTTTATTCATAGATAGATACAAGGTATTGTATTTTCTCACATTTTACCATCTTTCTTACATACCTCCAAACCAAACATTCTTATAGTATCATATATATATATATGTATATATGCATAATATGTGTTATACATATATCTTTTGTACACATTTTACATACATTCACACACACATATACAGAATCTGCATATGACAGAAAACATGAAGTATTTGCCTTTCTAAACATGACTTAGACTTTGCTTAACATGATTTTTAGACAGTTCCATCCATTTACTTCATATTATATAATTTTATTATTCTTTATATCTGAAAAATATTTTTTTAAAATCTGTTCATTTAGCACCAATGCTGCTTCTCTAGCATGACTATATATAGTTGTAAAGATGCTATATATATTCTAAGACAATATACATATATATAGTGCCATAATTATCTTGAGTGTGTAAGAATCAGCATAGTACCATGCCTTTCACTTCTGCAAATATATGACCAAGAGTGGCATTGTAACTCTATAGTCTTTCAACACTGCTTTCCGTGTTGATTGTACCACTTCTCTTCCCACCAGTAAATTATAAGGGTCCTCCTCAAGCTCTCTTCCTTGCCAGCAGTATTTGTTGTTGTTGTTTGTGTAAACTATTCTTATTGGAATGAGATGAAATATCAATGGCATTTTCATTTCCTTTATGGCAAAGATTTTTGAACATTTCTTCCTGTATTTATTGGTTTCTAGGGATCAGGCAGAGATCCTGGTAGAAGTAGAATAAAAATAAATAAGTGAAAAAGGTTGTTGATCTGATTAGATCTTGACTCCAGCAATTGATTACCCCTATAAAAGTAAATAGGATGAAATTGAAGAAAAAGCTAAAATACTTTTTATTGTTCAGTTTGTGGTGTAATTTAGTTAAGGGTCTGAGAAGTCACAGAGGAAGGACAACATTTTTTATCTCAATGCCTGAAGTTAAATCTTACACATAAAGAGGAAAAGTCTGAGTTAAAGTAGTTGGAACTGTCACACATGATTGTTCTGCCTCCCAAAAGATGTCTGGGAAACCAGATTTGAGGGGGTTGAGGGTGGGAAGCAGAGAGCAAGGCAGAGACTAGGAAATAAGGAGCGGGGGTGAAGTGAGAGAAATCGGGGGGAGGGGAAGAAATGGAAAATACAACATAATTAGCTGCCATGATTAAAAGGTTTCCATTTTCAAATCACTTTTCAATCTAATTCCTATCCTGTGAAAAGTTGAGATCTATTTCTAGTGGAAGTAATCTGCTGTACTGAAAGATGTCGGGTAAATAATTATCTTCCTACTTTATCCAGAAAAATATTAAGACAGATTTGTTTAATTACCATAACCAATCCCCTCAGGGTACTAGCAGAATCCTGATGGATTGCCATTTGCAGCCTGACCTAAATATTTGGACTTGAGCCTGGTGGTACACAGACACATTGGTGGTACACAGACACGTGATGGCAGAAACTGGCCAGTCTCCTTCAAGGTCACAGTAGATACAGCCTGTCCCTTTCCTCAGGTTCTGAGCTTCCAGCTCTCATCTTCCCTTAGAGAATTGGATTCCGACAGGCACTTTACCTTAATACATTGATTTTCATATGAAATTGTCACTTTCTCTGGCTGGTTGTTAGTTTAATACCATGATGAAATAAAATGGGATTTAATAAGGAAGATGAGTCTTCTGTTTGGAGGGAAGCACATTGTTTTGCATAGAGTACTGGAGAATCAGAAACGGAGACAAACAAGGCCAGGGCAGCAAAGGTGGGTCATTTGGTAATCTGGGGAAAAGCCCTATCTGTACAGCTCCCCGCATGCAATCACACAGGTAATCTGCTAGCCATCACAAACTACCAAAATATTAAATATGATAAACAAGCCACATATTCAGTGCAGGAAATGAAGTTTTAGTAAATAGCAGACACAGATATTTCACCTGTTGCAGCAGATTATAAATGAATTTATGAAATGCTAAGCGTTCAGTGAGGATCTGTCTTCATCATTATGTGAAGAGCATCCCAGGACACAAATTTTAAGATTATTTGTTGCAATTTGTCACTGTTTGGTGTTTGCTGTCTTCCAGTATTGGATCACCAAATCAATATTTTACTCTTTAAGGTCCATTTCCTTCTTTCAGTCAGTTCTAGCTTGCATGGCAGTGATCAGCTCTGTGTGGCAATGGAACTTTTCCATTACTAGGAAGTTGGTCTAAAGAGCATCTACATGTCTACTTTTGGGTAGCGCATTTGAATAAAGGTGGATGCAAGCAGTTCCCATCGCCTATCTATAAGTTTTTCTTACTTTCATGAGGGAAACATAGTTGTTAGATTTTGTCATTAACGGTTATTCTATAGTTCCCTTGAGTCTCCACTGCAGTTATTGTAAACGGATCAAAAGTTAGGTTAAATGAAGTAAGTCAGGCTAAGAATAGCATAGAATTCATGTTTTCTTCTCAACTTTTGAAACTAGATTTAATTTACAATTACATAAATAAACACATATAGGATTAGATGCAAGTGTCCACAAATGTATTAGCCAAAACATGGCATGTATATTCAGGGACAAATTCAGACAGCATATTTTTTTTAGAAAAACTATTTCACAGTCTAACTGAATGCCCAGGAAGCTTGTACTTGATATATGGGGGAGGCAGTCAAGAGAAGGGAATAGACAAATAAAGACGAGGAGGAATGCAATCATAATATTCAATGCATAGCCTATAAAGCCAGGAAAATTGAAAAGAAGGGTTGGGTTGGGAAAGAAAGCGAAGAATGATGAAAGGAGTTATATCGAAAAGATGCATTGCACTTATAAACGGATTTGTTGAATGGTAATCCCTTGATACAACTACTTAAACATAATAAACACATAATTAATAAAATAAAATGTTTAGTGTCACTCTACAATGTTTCATCTCATACCACAAAAGCATGTCTGATCACTCTTCTTTTTACCATTAAAAAGAGTTGTTGAAAAACTTGTTTTCTTTCTCTACTTATCATGGGGAAAATGGTACAAATAGGTGTTATCGGGAAATTTCCATATTTGGCTTTAATATAAATTTAAACCATTCACTATAACAGGCAGGGAATATGAAATTAAAACAAGAAACTAAGAGGATTTCTTACAGGAAAAGCTAATTTCTAAATAATAGGCACATCATCATTTAGAGGACAGGAAATGGAGTTGAAAAATTATCCAAAACTTTTTTCTATGATTGAATGTCGTGAGATTATAGATTTTTTTATGGCTCACAATATGTCCAGTACAAAGGATGGTAAAAGACATAGTCCAAAGTCCAGAAAACAATCACCTATATATTATTATAGACAGCTGATATACTACACACAAAAGCTTAATTATTAGAATAACATTGGCTTTCTTAATATCATTGTACTCTCAAAGTCAGTGGAGCTTGACATCAATTAAGAGAATTCAAAAACACATTACAGTGAGACTATTAAGAATAATATTTTTTTTAGCAGGGAACAGGTGGCTTATGCCTGTAATCCTAGCTACTCAGGAGACTGAGATTTGAGGATCACAATTCAAAGCAAGTCTTGGCAGGAAAGTTCACGAGAAACTAGCAAAACTAGCAAAACTAGCAAAACTAGCAAAAAATCGGAAGGGGCATTGTGGCTCAAAGTTGTAGAGTGCAAAAACCTTGAGTAAAAAAAGCTCAAGAACAGCACCCAGACCTCAAGTTCAAGCCCTAAAACATAATAATAATAATAATAATAATAATAATAATAATAATAATAGTAATAATAATAATAATTTCTTCAAGTTCTCAAGTGCTCATCCTTAGGAAGATAAATGAGGTCACTTGCTCCCCTCTGGTGGGAGCTAAAACAGGAAAAATAAATAAAATGGGACTGGGAACAAAGATTTTCAACACAGAGGAGACATGAATGTTGCTGGGGAGAGTTCCACAGGAGGTTTTCTTATCAGGAAAAGCAATCACTTGTGGTTGGAGCAAGAGATTAAGATGTCTAACCAGATAAAATGACTCAATAGAATTGAGACTTAATAGGTGAAGCAGGCTTGATGATTATCAATCCCAAAAGATCACCACTGTGGAATAACTAATCAAGGTCATCATTATGCCAACTATGAGAAGCAGGAGCCAATGTACTTATGCCCATTGACTCTTGGCCTACTAATATTAGGTTCTTTATATACTGGTTACCTATTTATCTGATGCAGTAAGTCATGCAAAGTGGGTTTAATATCAAGATATCAAAGAAATGTAGAATCCATTGTGAACTTGACCCCCAAAGTTCTAGCTACTACCAATAAATGATGGAGAATTACCTGCCCAGACCTCATTTACACCAGAGCTGTAGAACTCTGAACCACAACCACCCTAAGTTACATACTTCAGGGAACCTGGGACACACAGGGTGAAAATTTGCTTGGAATCCTGCTGCTAGAAAAAAATAAAAGAGAAAGAAACAAGTTTAAAGCCTGTCTTGGGAAGCTTTTCCCGAGGTCAAGATTTACTTTCTCTAGAAGAGGCAGAAATAAAGCCTGGGCTGTTTCACAGTCTTTCATTCTTCTAGTTCTATGATCACGACAACATACATGAGAAATAAGGAAAGGTAGGTTTAGCAAAAATGCCTAGTGAACACTGAGTTTTATCCTCATTATCAGCATTAAGTAAATAAATAATGACTAAAATGAATAATAAATAAAAACATGTAAATAAATTAAAATGGCATTTAGTAACATCCCTGTTCTTATGTTACCTAAATAAGTAAATATAGTAATACCTAACTGCAGTTTTGTATTTACTTAGTAATGTATCAGATTATGAACCAAATTACTTATGTAAATTATTCATTTTTAACCTTCACAACAGCATTTTGATAAACACAGGTATTAATGTCTATTCTCTAAACAGGGAAACTCAGAGAAGTTGACAAGCTTCCCATAGTTCAAACATACTAGAGCATACCAGCCATTAATAAAAGTTATCTTTTAAAAATAACTAGCATAGGAAAGCCTCTGTAAGATATCATATACTATTAAATTAGACTATCAATATGAAAACAGAAAGTAAAAAAAAAAAAAAAAAAAAAAAACCTTGAGCTGCAGTTTTGTACTAGTAGTCCTGGGCTTGAATTCCGGGGCCAGGTTTAAGCAATCACTAAACTACTTTTTTTTGCTCAAGGCTAATTCTCTACCACTTGAGCCACAGCTCTGCTTCTTGCTTTTTGGCAGTTAATTGGAAATAAAAGTCTCATAGACTTTTTTTTTTTTTGATTAGTCGTGGGGTCTGAACTCTGGGCCTGGGTGCTGTCCCTCAGCTCTTCAGCTCAAGGCTAGTGCTCTACCACTTGAGCCACAGCGCCACTTCCGGCTTTTTCGCTTATGTAGTGCTGAGGAATCGAACCCAGGGCCTCATGCATGCAAGGCAAGCACTCTATCACTGAGCCACATTCCCAGCCTATCTCATAGACTTCTTGCCTGGTGTGGCTTCAAAGTGCAATCCTCAGATCTCAGTCTTCTGGGTAGCTAAGGATTTCAGGCATGTACCGGCAACTCCTGACCATTTTGAGCTTTTTGTAACCAGTAAAATTCCCACTCTTTCAGGAAGGCTTAGGGTACTCTCCAGATTTACGAATTCTATCAGGAGAAGTCTGATCTGTTTTGGAGAAGAGGAATTTAATCTAAAGCTAACTTCTGTATTGAGGATGTGTCATTAATAGTTGTGAGCACTTTAAATTTCATGTTCTCTGAAGTTAGCCTCACACTAACACTCATTTTCTCACATTGCAGTTATTACGCTTATTAGGGTTAAAAAAAAAACAGCAAGTGACTTTACTAAGACTCAACAATCAGTTAGTGGCCAGAACTAGGGCTCATGCCAGGACATTCTGTTGTTAGCATTTCTGCTCTCAATTGGCTTTCAAAGAGAGTTGAGTCTGGGAAGCAGAGGAAAAGCATGTGTATTTTGGGACTGTGTCTATAGACTGAGAAACCTGAACCTTTGGATGAAGTAGCTCTCTTTTTCTTCACAAGTAAATTTAGGTTAATATTGGTTCATAGATGATTGAATGATGACATACACGTTAGCAATTTACAAACACTTAAACCACATGAACATTACTTTTAGGGGAAGCAAAGTTCCACGATGGATGTTTTGTAAGCCACAGGTTACAAACTAAATATATAGATTGGCAGAAGCTACAGGGTATGTGTTTCCAACTTCTGACCCTGTAACTCCACAGAGCTGAACTAAAGACTCTTTTTAAATTAGGGACCGTTGAATGACAGCTTACAATGCAGTGGGAATTGCAGTGTGCTGTGATCCATCAATAAGCTCACCTATGAGCAATAGAAATTGAGAACTTGGAGAGGCAATAAGATTTTCAGGCTTAATAGGACAAATGTAATTAACTGAATATTAAGTCTTCTTTCCCACAGGACTGCAGTGGAAATTGGCCTTTAACAAAATAGCATATTTCAGTCAATAATCACATTGAAGGAATGAGTATAGCTCCAAGATGAAGGATGCAATTAGATACACCAGAGAATGGGTCTTCTTCAAACTTCTGCTTGTTCTGTTGGACTGAAAATTACTTAGTAATATTTTTTCTTCATCTCTCCCTAAATTCTTAAACTTGGAATTACAGGTTCTGAAGGTCCTAGGTGACCCAAACCTCATAATGGAATGCAAAGTTATGATGAAATGCAACTCTTTCAAGGTCAGGAGGAAAAATCTCTGTACCAGCCTTACTAACTTCCAGCTGTACTTTAAATCAAAGAAAAAAATTAAAATAGCAAATATAACTTGAAGAAAGTCTTAGGCCTTTTAATCACTGAAAACTTGAATTTTAATACTCAGTTAATTAGTAGCTGGCACATCAAATGATATATGTTGCCAGTTTTGTACAAAACAGAACATTAAAAAAATAACACGAGTAGGTAGGGAATGCTTTTTAAGTAAATAAAGATCAGTAAGATACTGAAATTTGACTGCAGTTCAAAACATGTCAAAATTTAATCAGGTTTTCACAGAATTATGTCAACTCTTCAAGATTCATAAACATCAATGGATATTTCTCCTGCTTCCACTGGAAATACTTTGATTTAAGCGAGGAGGAAAGAATTAGTAAGAAATTCAATATTTCCATTGTTCGATATATGTTGCATTCCAGGCCCATAAATTTAATTTAAAAATATCTTTTGCTTAATTTTGCAAACCTGATTTCTTGCTGCTTTGATATGATTCAAATTCTTAAGAACTAAAAACATTCAAAATATCCTACTGATGACAAAGTGAAAGATTATTTCTTAGTCATGTGGATGCATGTCTTGCCAGATTTTTCTTAAAAATTTAATGAAGAATATGTAAAAGAAGAGAAAAGAAGAACTGGGAAATAGATGGGAAAATAACTGAGCTCTATGAAAAACTAGGAATGCGGGAGGAAGTGGGCAGTTCTATGCTAAAAGCTTCAGCAAAAACATAAATGTCCAACCTATAGATACTATGTCCCAAGAAAACATGGCACCTGCCTTCATGATCAATGTAGAAAGAGAATTGATGGGAGAAATGAAGAGTTCTTATGAATTACCAAGAGAAATTCATGGGTTTCACATTTTTACTTTTAACTTTCTCCTGAAAAAAGAAAAAAGTTGCTCTGAAAAATCATTCTAAAATAGCATCAGAATCCTCTGAAATGATTTTACTTTTTAAAGGTGAAGCTCAGTTATTAAATAGTCCTAATTTGGATCAATGCAAATAAAAAATGTATCAATCACTTGGATAATGTTTTGTAATACCTATATTTCTTGTCACTTTCTGAAGAATCATGAAGGTGTCATTGCAAACATATATTCATTTTATAATTCCAAATACACACACATGCATACAAACACTTCTGTTTTTTTACTCAGCCTCATGCTGTCTCTGTTCACCAATGAAGATCAGCAAAGATTGTAGAGTTTATATGGTATATTACATGCATGACTGACATGTAACACACTTTCTGTGATTCTTTCCTGGTGGACATGATTATCAATCTGTGGCTGTCAAATATAAACATGATTACATTTTAATGTGGTCTGTATTGAGATTTTCAAGTTTGGTCAGATGCACCAATTCTTTATTTTGTTGTTGTTGTTTTAATTTAATTTAATTTTATTTGTGAACATACTGTACAGAGGAGTTCCAATTACATGGGCAGGATAATGCGTACATTTCTTACCAAGCATTGCAGCCTCCTCCTTTGTTTACCCTTCACATCCCTTCCCAGCCTCCCCCCTCCTCTCCAATCCCAATCCTTCTCCTCCCCCCCCCTGCCTTCCCCCCACCCCCCACTGACGTTGTAAAGCTCGTTTTGGACATGACAACTTGTACTTCTCATTGTTGCAACAGGTCCACCTGTATCCTTAAACAACTGGTTTTTCCCCATCTCCTCCACAAGTTATATTGACATCAAATATAGTGAAAGCAGGGGTTATACTGTGGGGGAGGGACATACAAAGCAACAAAGAAATAATCTTATAAATGCATTAGAAACACATGCATGAAAGAAAAAAACATTAAAATACATATCTAAGGGTTCATTTTCCTGACATCACATTATCTGACCTTTTCCGCTTGACTCATACATATACTAGATATTACAAATCAGGGAAACCATGGGACCTATGTTTCTTTGGGCCTGGCTTACTTCACTTAATATAAGTTTTTCCAAGTTTTTCCATTTCCTAACAAATGGGGCAATGTCATTCTTTCTGATGGAAGCATAGAATTCCATTGTGTATATATACCACATTTTCTTGATCCATTCATCTACTGAGGGGCATCTGGGTTGGTTCCAGATCTTAGCTATGGTAAATAATGCTGCAATAAACATAGTTGTGCTGGTAGCTTTAGTGTGGTCTTGTTTGTAAACATTTGGGTAAATGCCCAAAAGTGGGATTGCTGGGTCATAGGGGAGTTCTATGTGAAGTCTTTTGAGGAACCTCCATACTGCTTTCCAAAGTGGTTGAACAAGTTTACATTCCCACCAACAATGCAGTAAGGTTCCTTTCTGTCCACATCCCCTCCAGCATCTGTTGTTGTTAGAGTTCTTGATTTTTGCCGTTCTAACTGGGGTGAGGTGATATCTCAATGTTGTTTTGATTTGCATTTCTTTTATGGCTAGGGATGTTGAACATTTCTTCATGTGTCTATTGGCCATCCTTCTTTCTTCTTCAGAGAAGTTTCTCTTTAAGTCTTTCGCCTACTTATTTATTGAGCAGTTGTTTCTTTGAGGATTTGTTGTTGGGGGGTTTAATTTTTTGAGTTCCAAGTATATTTTAGATATGAGACCCTTGTCCGTTGTATGGCTAGTAAAGATCTTCTCCCAATCGGTGGGCTTTCTATTGATCTTGCTAGCTATGTCATTTGCCCTGCAGAAGCTCTGCAACTTTAAGATGCATGAATTCTTGAGTTATCTCATGTAGGAATTTGCTGTGACTTGTTCTCTTGCAAAAACAACAGTCCTAGGTTCCCCCCCACCACCATTATTTCAGGAGGTAGTGTGGGTCTTTGTAAGATAATTCATCATCAAGCAACCTGTAATCCAAACATCTTCATCATTTAGCTTAGGAGAGAGAAATTCATGCGTACTTTCAAGCTGATCATGTGAATGTGAGCTCTTCTGCAGTATCCATTCTCCATTTGTAGCTCTTTCCCATTCTTGTGTTATCCTTCTCAAACAGGTGCAGAGGGTCATTTTTAGATTTTCCATATCAATATTTACAAATCTTTATTAAAGGAAACTATTTACCCTGGCAGACACTCACTTCTTGCTACCAGAAAGCACAGATCAAAATAGTAGGGACAAGTGACAAGATATTTTTCAAATCCATGCTATACAGCCCAATATACAACCACCACTGAATAATGCTATGATGTCATGAGTTTATCAATGGACTCACCCTTGTAAGAATTCAGTATCCATAGGGCTGAGTCACATTTAATGGATAGATCAATCAGCTTGACTTTCGGGGTGAAAGTTCATATCTAAACAACAGCATCTTTGCAAAGATACTTCTGATTCCTATTTGGTTTCTTCACATTAGAATCTTCATGTTCTAATGCACCTTTATATGTAAAAAAGAACAATGTCATGAGCCAAATTTCATAAACCAAAGGTTATCTCTACCATTTACTGCATGTATTTAGAAAATATTAACTAAATTCTATATTTCAGTGTTCACACTGACAAAACTGATAATTATAATGACCAGTTGAGGAATGGATAAAACAGGGGTATATGCACTCAACCATCAGAAAGTATTATATTGTACATTTTATGGAAATGGAAAGACATGGAAAAACTACATTAAGTGATGTAAGCCAGACCCAGACAAACATAGGTGACATGGTTTCCTTCATTTCTGATATGTGCCTATAAGTCTCTAAATAAACACACTAGGTGGTAAGGAAAAGATTACAAATGAACTAACTGAAGTGCAAAAGACTCAATGGAAAGTCCAAATAGCATAGTTCTTGGTATTTTCACAATTAAAAAAAGACTAAGTCCAGGAAATGAGTACTTGCAAGTGGGGGTTTAGGTCCAAGACAAGAGGGACAGAAGAATGAAGGGGTAAGGCAGAAGAACACAGGCAGAAATTCACTGTATATATCACAGAACTGAGAAAGAGGTGGTAGAAGGGGGTTGCAGTTGTTGAATGGTGACACAGATCAAGATGATTGTACACATAAACTGCTTTGTTAAATAACAAATCATTCACTACATTAGCTTGAGTTAAGGTAAGTGGGGGAAGAGATGGGTTGGGAGAGGTGGATGAGAATGTTAAAAGCAGTGACATTGATCAAGATGTACTGCATTCATAAGCTGCTTTGAAGAATGGCAACTCCTCTGGACATCTACTTTAAGATAATAAAATGTTTTTAAAAAGTGTTCATATTACAAGTCATAAATACAGAACATAGTTGGCATGTAACAATTATCTATTATGAATGATTTTGCATTTGATGTCTATGCAGTTACATTTAATGAGAGTTTTAGAATAGCATTCCTCTCAATCCCATATGACGGGTAGTATTTTCTCATTCTAGAAGAAAGCAATAGAAATTGAAAATACAAGTGCTTTCCTAAATCCCCATAAATTGGTAAATAGGACAGTCATTATTTTAACACAGATTGGTTTGGATTTTAGGACCCATAGATACACAAACACAAAAATAAAATATAGAGTTTAGTTAATATTTTCTAAAACATGCCGCATGCAGTAAATGGTAGAGCTAACCTTTGATTTATGAAATTTGGCTCATGACATTGTTCGGTTTTACTTATAAAGGTGCTATGTGAAGAAACCAAATAGGAATCAGAAGTATCTTTGCAAAGATGTTGCATTTTAGATATGAACTTTCACCCCTAAAGTTGAGCTGATTGATCCAGTCATTAAATGTGACTCAGTCATAGGGATACTGAATTCATACAAGGCTGAGTCCATTGATAAACTCATGACACCATAGCATTATTCAGTGGTGGTTGTATATTGGGCTGTATAGCATGGATTTGAAAAATAACTTGGCAGTGGTCCCTACTATCAACTTCTTGTATGTAGCGTGATATTTTGCTATCTTATTAGTGTAAGTACTGGTGATCATTAATTAATACTATCATTATTTAAATATATGTGAAATGCTATCTGAAAAATCCTATATCAATAGCTAAATTACCAGCGATATTGTCACTACTAAAAAGACATTTTAATTTAATATTCTAATGAGAGATACAGCTTACATTTTTTTCTTTGAGGAAATGGATCATTTATAGAACAACAGCATCTTAAGATTGAATCTACTGTACTTATTTTTTAAAAAATTGAGAAAAGTCTTCTCATTCCATTTTAGAGACTGGAAAGTTTGCAGTTGAAAAAGAATAGACAAATATAGTTTAGATTAATGTTTGATCCAAACTAAAAAGTTATTTTTATCAGCATCTGCTATCCTTCACTCACGAGTTGTTGATTACTCACTTCCTTCTACTTTTTTTCCAATGTGTTAGTGAGAGATTTACATTATATACATAATATATATTTCAATAATATATGTAGAACATATTTTATCTATATGCCTAAAATTTTCTAACTTAAGCAAAATCCTAAATTCAGTTCAGTTCTAATGTTACAATTGTCATGTTTGCTTTAAGAATGATATGTTTATTACAGAGCTCATATATTTACCTAACTTTCAAATTAAGGATCAGATAATCAGTGAAACCAGCTTGTGGTCCTGAAACATCTAGTAGAACTAAATGTTAATTTCACATTACTTTAAGAAGATGATATGTACTTGGTTTCATACTCACTGATTTAAAATATATTTTGTAAGGAAAGGTAAAAACAAATTTTCCAAAAATAAATAATGTAAAATTTCTAAAAACACAGAGATATGCAGTGGGAAGAACCATGCAATCTACAATCCATTCCTCTTTTTAAATGATTTGTTTTTTTGGGGGGTCCGGTCGTGGTGTCTGAACTCTGGGCCTGGGCGCTGTCCCTCAGCTCTTCAGCTTAAGGCTAGCGCTCTACCACTTGAGCCACAGCACCACTTCTGGCTTTTTTTTTCCTGCTTATGTAGTGCTGAGGAATTGAACTCAGGACCTCATGCATGCAGGGCAAGCGCTCTACCACTGAGCCACCTTCCCAACCCCTTAAAATGTTTTTTTTTTTTAAAGTTATTGTATTTCTCAATTACTTTAATGTGGAGGAAAGCATATTATATGCCACAGTTCTTTTTTAAAAGAGCTATAGTTCTCTGTAAAATGACCTCTGGTTCTTTTAAAATCTCTTATCTGTAGCAACAATCTCCAAACTAATGAAAATATTATACTTTCATTATAGAGGGATTTTTTTTTTTGGTCGGTCCTGGGGCCTGGACTCTGGGCCTGGGCACTGTCCCTCAACTTTTCAGCTCTACCACTTGAGCCATAGGGCCACTTCTTGCTTTTTCTGTTTATGTGGTGCTGAGGAATCAAACCCAGGGCGTCATGCATGCAAGGCACGCACTCTTCCATTGAGCCACCTTCCCAGCCCCACTTAGAGAGTTGTAAAAAGTCTAAGAAAGTTCTTGCTGAACATCAAAAGTGTGAAAGGTTTCTTCATAGTACAGAGAATTTTAAATACCAACCACATATATTTATTAAAAATCAAATATGCACTTTGGTAGGCTTATGATGCACAAATTTGAGAAGTATCTAGCATGACACCAGGATATATTTTGGAATTGAAAATCATTTGCCATTGGAATCAAGTTGCCCCTAAGTTTTAAACATCTTGGACACTTAGTAAAGATATGAACTTGACCAAGTCATAAAAATTCAAGTGCTTTAGTGTACTTACATGCAAATTGGGAATAATGCAGTACTCAGTATCTTAAGAATCTCTAAAATAATATATTTAAGTGGTATAGTGTATAATTTGGCTGGGAATCAATGGCTCACACCTATAATACTAGACACTTAGGAGGCAGAAATCTAAGGAGCACAATCTTCAGCCCCTTTGAGAAAACACATCCATGTCCTTGAGGCTTCATCCTCAATTAGCCAACAAAAAATTGGACTGGAGACAAGGTTCAAACTGTAGAGCCCAAGCTGTGAGCAAAAACAAAGGATGAGTAAGACTCCAAGGATCAGTCTTGGTACTACCACAAAAAGAGGATGAAAGAGAAACAGAAAGGAAGGAAAGAAGGAAGGAAGGAAGGAAAGGAGGGAGGAAGGAAGATGGAAACTGATCTGATATATAATAACTGTTTGAATTTTTACCATGGGTATCATGCTGGACCTTAGTCAGATCTTTTGTTGTTGTTGTTGTTGGTCGTGGGGCTTGAACTCTGGGCCTGGGCGCTGTCCCTCAGCTCTTCATCTCAAGGCCAGCACTCTACCGTTTGAGGTACAGCATCACTTCCAGTTTTCTGAGTCATTTATTGGAGATAAGAGTCTCATGGAGTTTCCTGCCCGGGCTGGCTTTGAACTGTGGTCCTCAGATCTCAGCCTCCTGAGTAGCTAGGATTACTGGTGTGAGCTACCTATGCATAGCAAGTCTCCTCTTTTGAGAATCCCCCATTTCAGGAAAATTAGTGACATTTTCACAAAAATGCCCTATTTTCGTTTTCTTTCACTTGACAGAAAAACCTGAGGGAAAAAAATCACATAGAAAAACAGAAATTTATGTTGGCTCACTGTTTCAGAGACATTCATCCATGATTAACTGAGTTTGCCTTTCCTTGGCCAGTCAGAACATCATGATTTAACAAAGCTTCTCATCATGACTACCAGGCAGTAAAGAGAGACCAGGAGGAAGTCACCAGCAATACAATATAGCTTTGTGGCCAATTAACCTGTATCTTCCTAGTAGAGCTACCTTCTATGGTCTCCACACCCCTCCCATTAAGTAAAATATATATATATATATAAGGATTCATCTCTTTCTCATCTCAGAACTCTTATCATCAGAATACCTCTCTAACGACTGCTGCATTGCATCCCCAGCTTTCTTTGGTGAGCATTTACAGTCCAAAGTACAGTGTTCACACAGAAAAATCTCACTCATCAAAGAAAGTGATGAGGGACTGCATTTATGAAATATTGTATGTATGGAATTCATATGTCATATATCAACCTATTTCCCTACATATGCATGTGTTTAAATGTGTATATGTATGTGACTGTATTCTTAATGTTATGGAATCACAGATTGTTTTAAATTTAATTCTATTGTTATTATAGAGGTGATTTAAATTTAATTTGATTTTATTGTTATAAAGATGATATACAGAGGTGTTATAGGTGTTATAGTTACATAAATCAGGTAATGAGTACAATTCTTTTTGAATCTTGTCTCCCCTTCCTTTGCTTGCTCCTTGTTTTTCTCTCCAACCCCAACCACAAGATAAACAATTAGTTTTCCATTTAAAGTCTAGTATGTACCACTGTTGTATTTGTCCACACTGTTTCAAAATTTCTGTGCCCCCTCCTTGCCCTCCTAAACATAAACCAACAAAAGGAAAATTTTTTAAAAACCTGGCAACAACAGTAACTAATTTTTTTCTCATTTCCTTTGCTTGGAATTCATTTCATAAAATATTATTTAATATGTTCATATGCACATAACAAGCCTTTGTCAATCATTCCTATGCAACTTATATTTCTCTGGGTCTTCCCAGTTCCTTATCATATAATATCATTTCTTCTGATGGATGAGTAGAATTCTATTGTGTACATATACCATATTTTCATTATCTATTTGTCCATGGAGGGGCATCTGGGTTGATTCTATATCTTGCTATGGTAAATAATACTGCAAGAAACATGGTTGTTCTGGTACCTTTAGTGTGGCATTGTGTGTGTTCTATTGAATAAATGCCCAGGCAAATTAAAGCATTCCATAACAAAGAAAAAATCAGATCATAGTTTAAGACTATAAATATTTGATATATAACAGAAAAGTTAAATTATCTGGTTTATGAAAAATATCTGATGAGCCAGGCACTGGTGGCTCACTCCTGTAATCTTAGCTAGCTACTCAGGAGGCTGAGATCTGAGGATCATGATTCAAAGCCAGCGTAGGCAGGAAAGTCTGTGAGGCTCTTATCTCCAATTAACCACTGGAAAACTGGAAGTGGCGCTGTGGCTCAAGTAGTAGAGCACTAGCCATGAGCTGAAGAGTTCAGGGACAGTGCCCAGGTCCAGCGTTCAAGCCCCACAACCAACCAAAACCAAACAAAAAAGTATCTGATGATTCTATTTATCTATTTACTAACCGATTATCTTCCCAATGGCCTAGAACAAGTTTAACAAAACCTGTAAATTTAGCAAAGCAATGTATGTTTTAGAAACAAATTATCCTTTATTTAATGAAAACTTAGGTTAATAAATAAAATTCAAACATTTTAAATGCTGTAAAAGTAAAAGAAAAAAATCCTAGTGTGAAGAAGAAGGATTGTGAAGAAAGGAAAAAGGAACAATGGCAAGAGAAGGCAGAGAGAGAGAGAGAGAGACAGACAGACAGAGACAGAGACAGAGACAGAGACAGAGAGACAGAGACAGAGAGAGAAAGGTAGATTAGGAGACAAATTCATTGGATAGGTTGTTTTATTGTTTGGTCAGTTATTTATAAAAGATACTGGCCGAGAAATAAGAATGAGATACTTTTATGGTGTGCTCAAAACTCATTTGCCAATATAGTCAATGTCTTGTGTGTTGGAAACACACTGAACAGTAATAAAGCAGCAGTACTGAGCAAGTTCCAGCTCATAATCGTTTGCCAATGTGAAGATGCAATAGATTTGGATTGTAACCACTTGCAGACATTTAAATTGTTCTTCCATACATACTTATCATAAATTTATTTTCTCTAAAATTTATAATGGTATCACTAGTCAGTCAGCAACTAGAAAGAATGAAAAACAGGTAAATTGAGTATTCTTTATGTTACATATGCTTGTGCCTAAAAATACAGTTATGTACAGGCTGATTTACAGTGGAGTTGTTGCTTATTTACTGTATCCCATGGTGAAGTAACTCTGTTGTACCTTCATGATTTACCAAGTGTTTCGTGTAAAATTTTTGGTGTTGATTTATGGTAGCTCTGTGAATCATTCCCCTCTTCTCTTGTCTCCTGATATGGACTCTGACTTATGATGTCAGACTGAGGATGGGCTTCTGTATCCATTGTGCAGGAGTAGGTAGCTTTCAAATGCAGCAATGCCATATACACAGATGCATTCTTCCTCAGGAGCTGAAACACAAACTATTTTGACCAGAGACAACATTTGCATTTACTGACCTCCACAGCTGCCTGTTTCCCCATTGCCCTAGCCAATACCACCTTTAAATCTCACCACACATCAACTCAGGTAAAGCTCCACAGTAATCATAACAAATTTCCCTGGGTTGAAAGAAAAGTTCAACAGGTGTACATTATCTAAGCTTTAAGTACACACCGCATGAGGTTGATGAAATTCCAAATAGCTGATAAAATATTTCTTTGAATCCTTAGACTCAATAAAAATAACTGTCCTGAGCAAAGTGAGAAGACATCCATCATATCCATTAAGTTTAAAAGAACTAATATCTAGGGAGAGGTACATTATATATGCCATCTATTTTAGCCACGTTTGGACATTGGACTTCTAAGTCTCATATCTTTCAGTGTGAACTGAACCAGACCATCTGGTTCTCTTGGCAATGATGAGAGATTTCAGTTTCCACAGGTAAGTGGCTGAACTTTATAAGATATCTCTTTCTGTGTACAAGCATCTGTCGCTTAAAAACAGGGCTTCGTTTTGAGAAATGCATTTCCAGGACATTTTACCATTGTGCCAACATCCTTTAATGTATTAACACAAACCAGAGCAACTATGATATCACTAAGCAATATAATCTTTCGGGACCACAAATTGTACAGTAAACTGTCATTTACTGAATGTAGTTACGTTGCACCAGAGTGTAATATAACCTAATCACTCCATTTCTATTGAAAATGTCATTGGGTTATATTTTATTTGATACTCTAGGGAATATTGATAGTATATCATATTAACACTCCCACCAACATTCCTAATATCAAACATTTCATGTGGTTTTAATGGTAATAGTGAATAATTAATCCCTGTCCACTTAAGTCATCTACTGTGACCAATCCAAGGAGATTTCAGACTATGGCTGATTGAAACTTCATTAAAAATTGATGATAATTCAATTATCAAATTGACTCTGTGGTGTTAGTCATCAATCACAATATTTACTCAGATCAAGAGATTCATGTCAGATTGAGTCTATCTTGCACATATTACAACATAACCAAAATGAATTGGTCTGTACAGGTTAATAAAAAGTTTTTTAATGATAATAAAGATAATTGAATTTATCAAAACTAAGGACTATGAAATCAATACAGATTTCGTAAGAGTGACACAATTGGGGGGGGGAGGAAGAAGACATTCTTGTCTATATCCACATGGAAGCTGCATCTTGAAGCTTGACTAAATTGCGATTTTTCTGGATATACATTTTCAGATACTTGTTTATGAACTTTCTAGTGCACATACTGTTAAAAATCAATAATATTGAGGCTGCAATGCTTGGTAAGAAATGTACGCATTATCCTGCCCACGTAATTGTAACTCCTCTGTACAGTATGTTCACAAATAAAATAAAATTAAATTAAAAAAAAATCAATAATATTAGTGGTCATATTTTAGAATGTCTAGATTTACAAGCAAGGTAAATTAAAATATTGATTTATCTTTGTGCCAGTAAAGGGGCATAGAACCTCTTCCTTAGCTTTTGTGCACAATATTGGTGCTTTACCACTTGAACCACAACTCTACTTCCAACTTTTGGTGGTTAGTTGTGGATAAGAGTTTTGGGAATTCCCTACACCAACTTTAAACTGTGATCCTGAGATATCAGCCTCCGGATTAGCTCAAATTTAGGCATGATCCCAATGGTGCTGGCATAACAACCTTTTAGAATATATATTCTTTCACAAAGGTACTGCTTTCTCTAAATATGGAAGACTATAAATTGCCATTTCCGTTGGAATGCTTGTAAGCAATATTATCTATAAAATTGAAAGTGCATCAGTTTAAATATACCACTTTAAATAAATTGGATTTTCTTCTCTCATTGTTCCTTTCTTTTTCTCTAATTCACTCAAGAATTGATCTTTTGAGGATCTTGGCTTTTGTTTTAATGCTGGAAACAGATTTTCTACCTTGATGAATGAGTTCTGCCAGAGCCTATATACTTTCAAGCCCTAGAACCTCTTGTAGTAATAATGAGAACTCTGCTTCCTAATAGGTATTGCTGTTAACACTAGTGAGGAAAAAAGGGATTTTTACAAGATGATTTATTGACTACACAATACAATTCCCAAGCTGATTTGCGGTCTGACAAGTAACAATAGTATTACCAGTTGATAGTAAACTTACATAAATGGAAAGCTAATATAGAAACTGATTTTTAAAACGTTTCTGTGCTGACATATCTAAAATGAAAAGATCTACGTCCTATCTTAATGGATCACAGGCTTGGAAATGAACTGCATGTAATATAAGTAGTCAAACCATCTGAAGTCTGTGAAGAATCTTAGATAACCTTGAAGGAATAATTATCTTTGGGCCTTTCCAATTCTTTGCCCTTATTTTTGTCATCCCAACAGACTGAAACGTCTTTTTCCATACCTATTGATAATGAGATTTTGAGCATAATAAAGCATAAATCCTATTAAATTTTGTCTTGAACCACAGCCTAAAGTTCAGAAATAAAATCAATTCTGATCATATTTAGTATACCATGAAAAGGAATTTCTTCATGTTCTGTAACACAGAAGAGAAAATAAATACTTTCTGTATTTCTTTTATGATGTGTGTGAGTGAATGTGTCCTACTTAATTCTGGTAGGTAAGGGATAGGAGTTATATAGTTTTTGTACACATACAAGCAGATAGTGAGAGGAAAAACATGGTCTTAAATCCACAGAAAAATTAAAATTGAAGCTAAAAAAGTCAATCAAAGTTGGTAACTGATGCTCTCTCCATAATTTTAATAAAGATATCAATATTGTAAATATATTATCATGACAATAATTGACTTATGGGATAAATATATATATACTTTAATAAAAAGTTATTAAGAAAAGTAATTTTATTTCCTTTGAATTTGAAGTACCGGCTTTTCCTTTCTGCACCAGGAAAAAAATTCCAATAGTTGTTATATTGTTATATTCTCCTTAATGAAATTCATCAGAAGAGGGGAGGGCCCGCTGGAGGGGAGGTGTAGAAGGGGATATATTTACTGATTTAAATATAATGTTTGTTCTCCATGCCAACTGCGGAGATTTTTCCATCTAAATATGTGTTCACAAAAAGTGTTGATTAACTTACAAATAAATCATTATGGAATCACCAGCCCCTGTATAGATACTCTTTATTTTGTAGATGAGTCATTCAGTGCCTGAGCTCAAAGGAATGATGTGCATTTACTCAGTTAGAGGGAACTCTGGGATTCAAAGTTGCACTTCCTGATTTGCCTGAATGGAGTTCTTTGCACTTTATGAACTTACTTTTTGTGATATTTGACTAGCTTTGGAAATTGCAAATTCTAAGGGCTGTGAATCCAAATGCTTGTACATTTGGCTTTTCCTTTGTACATTTTATAATAGCTCAGTGGCTGTGGAGAAGGTAATCTACTTCTCAGTGTGCATGTTCTTTTACTACAGGCGATAATCTACTGAGTTCTGGAGTTCCCATAATATAAGCAACTCCCTTTGTGACTTTCAATTGCTGTAGGTTTGTAATGGTGCTTGGCACTTTAATAATTAGTCTACGGGGAGCTTTAATAGAGTAGGGCAACTGTTTTAATTAACTTAATCCCCAGAACATGAGTTGACCATTAGACATCAAATCACAGTTTAGCTCCGAGAGTGGTTGAACTCTGAGGAAATCACATTTGTAACTACAGTGGGAATAACATTATCTTCTGTTATAAAACAATGCAGCTGCAACCGATTTGGCTTCCCTGGCCTCTGACACTGTGGTAAATGGGAGCCATTATTTCCATTGGAATGAATGTATCACAGAGTCGGCTCAAAAGTTTGGCTTTGGGTAGTGTAGAAATGATTGCTGGCCTAATTCATGAGAAGCAAAAGATAAATAGAAAGGGATAGCCATTTTAAAACTTTCAGACTGTTTTCAGCTGAGAAAAAAAAAACACATTTCCCATACCACTTAAAAAACTAATTTGGCTCAAGAAGTGTAATATGCAATATGGAATTTTTATGCTCTGATAACTTAGTTTATGTTACTTTTTAAAATGGTAGGATTATGTTTTAGTTCCTCAGTAATTCAATCTCATTTATTCTATGCAAGGAATGTATAGAAAAAATGTTATTTTTCTTCCCCTCCCATGCTGAAATATAGGTTGATCTATTGTAACAATGAGATGTACAAGACACTATGTTGAAAATCAACTTTACAACTTGAGGCAGGGAGGGAGAGTTGGGGAGGTGGGGAGGGAAGGGATGGTAGGGGAAAAACACAGGAGGGGTAACAATGCTCAATAAGAAATGTACTCATTACCTTACTCTTTTAACTGTAAGCCCACTGTACAGTATTTTTACAATAAAAATATATACAAAAAAAGAAAAACATGGTCTAAGCAGAGGTGAAGAAAACTGCAAATGTTAGATAATTAAAAACAAAAAATCTTCTTGTCTGTATAAATGGATTTAATTCTCTCAGTGAACTAGATTCTCCCGTTTATCAGTGAACCTGTATTTCATGTTCATTTTAAACATCTTTTAGACAAGAAAGAGGCATACGGAGTCAAAATTTAGAAGAAATGCAAGATGGTTTTGGAGGACTTAAACTAAGCAAACTAGAGGGAACCAATTAGTAAATGGTCAGTAATTATTTTGTGATTAAGTGTGGTAATGATGTTTATAGGGGGCTAGAGGAAGACATAAGAAAGACAATATATCCAGTCTAAAATTAAAAAAATTCACATCTGCATTAACATTTGAACTACAAGGCTGAAAAATAAGAGGAAATTAGATCAGACCTTAACGTGTCTAATCAATTCCAGACAAATGAATTAAACACAGAGTGATTTAGGTGCAAGTGAAACAGTGTTCAGTTTTTTTTATCTTTAGAAGATTCCAAAATAAGTAGGTCCAAGGGGCTCACATCTATAACCTTAACTACGTAAGAGGAATATTCTGGAGAATCTGGGTTCAAGACCCATCTCGACAGAAACATCCGCAAGATTCCATCTTGAAGTAATCATAAAGCAGTTCTGGAGGGATGGCTCAAATGGTAGATTATTAGAAAAGCAAGCAATCCAAGTTAGGTGCAAGAATCTGAGCTCACATGTAAGTACCAGTAAAAACAAAAAGTAGATGAGCCTAAAAGATGAATTCATCATACCTTACATTCAAAATATAAAATAGATAACTTATATTTGATAATTGACACGTATGTAAGACTATTTTCACATACAAATTAGATAATGTAATTTTGCTTGGTAATTTTCCTTTTTATTAAACTTATTTATGCATATGATACTTTAAAATATAATTGTAATCACCCTTAAATAATTGTACAAAGCAGCTTCATTTCAATATTTTATGGTATAATGCATCATGATCAGTCATCCTTCCATTGGTCTGTCCATTTCCCAACCCTACTCCTCCTCTCAACTTAACTTCTTTCACTTTCATATATGTGCATTTAGTATGACGACTTCATTTTTCCAGCTTTCCTCTTTCCAGTCATCTACCTTCTTCCTTCTCTCTACCACCCTTCTCTCCAAAGGTGTTTCAGTTTCCTGAAGTTCAGTACATTTCACTGTGAGCTTCTAGTGGCTACTTCATGAGAGTAGTTCTTTTTGAACCATGTCTCCCCTTCCTTCAGTGGATGATAAAGGCTCAGTAACTGTGCATATGATCATACACAAGAATATTTTTATTTTAAATACTGTATTGCTTCTCAGAATGTTTGAGACCACATTATTAGTGTGCTGGCATGGCACTTACCATTTTATGTATCTTACTTATTTTTTAAAAAATAAAGCCTGTATTAAATATCAATGGTGCAATAAATTAAAATGAAGTTTGCATTGAGATGAACTGTGGAACCATAGAATATCAGATAGGAGAAAGAACTTCATAATCAAATGGATAGCATTGTTGATTCTTCAACATTTCTCACATTTTCAATTAGTATAAAAACTATACTACTTCCATTGTAATATTAAAATAACTCTGATTTTTTTGAGAATTTTGTCCTTGTTCAAATTTTCCTTGGCTAATGTGGATGTGGAGGAGGTTGAGCTCTGAGGAGAACAGTTTAAGAACTGTCAGAGCAGACAATTTCAAGTGTTTCTTATTTATAGTTAACCCCAACAAGCCAGAAGGGTAGCTCAAAGGGTAAAGTGCCAGCTTTGTGCAAAAAAGCTAAGGGACAGCACCCAGGCCTGGAGTTCAAACCCCAGTAATGACAAACTAAAAACCAAAATAAAATAAAACTTTCCCTGACTTTTGAATTTTTATCCTAAGTGTTACTTGAGCCACAGGGTTGTGTCTAAGATCTCTTCAAGAATAAGTATGAGAAATAAAAGTATTTCACAAACTAAAAGCTAACATTATAGTCACCAATGGCAAGGAGATGATTAGTATTAATGGAGTCAAAAACTTATGTGGTTAGGGTAGATTTGGAAGCAAGCAGGGACACACCTGGATTTCTCATCCCCAGCATGCTGGAGCTCCACAGAAACCCTCCCATACCAACCAGAAGTGTCAAATACCCTAATCCTTTTCATAGTCCAATTCATTTTGAATTTGGAGAACTCCACAGAAGTGACAGGAAATTCATAGAAGAAGCCCATCACCGCAGAGTACCGCATGTCTTCGTGTTGCTCACAGGAGACACTGACCTCCTACCAAAGGAGCAGTGTAAACATCTTAGGCCAACTCTCCAGTAAGAAATAGCACTAAAACAAACTCAAAAATCCTTCAGAGAAGGCAAGGCTGATATATATACTTTTTTAATGTCCCTAGCAAGAGCCACATTATTTACTGAACATCAGAAAATAAATTCATATAATCTTACATGGACTATACAAAATGACTCCAAAAATAAAATTTAAAACATATTTATTTATTCTGATTTGTTATTAGAAGCCCACAAAAAAAGGGCCCAGGACAGTTAACAGGTCAACCCAGAAAGCCATGCTGCACTCTGCCTACACTTCATGAGACTCTCTACTGCAGTAATTGAGCTTCTCCTTTTGACCTAGTCAACCTAGCTACTCATTATCAGAGGTCCAACGTTCTATCTATTCAATTATTCTGTCCTGGTTGTTTTGAGATTGTAGACATCTTTCCTGAACATCGTCTTTTCAACTCTTGATTGTAAGAAAATATTGACGTGGTCAACAATAAATCTTTTGAAAGTAAACATGAAGTACTGAAAAAAAACAGCAGTATTTGATTCTGTCATTAACCAATTATCTTTAATGAAATGTTTGATATTTTCTTTGGCTGAAAGTTGTAATCTAATTCAATTATCAAAAGAAACAAATGCAAAAATGAAGTATGTAAAAGCCACAGATGAATGTAGTCCCAAATTGAATAATTCACAGAGTTGACCAAGATATATTTCATGTACCCCGAGAAGTCCGAATAGAATTGACAGCCAACGGCACAATTTTTTTTTAATTTTTATTTTTTATTGTGAACATACTGTACAGAGGGATTACAATTACATGGGCAAGATAATGAATACATTTCTTATCAAGCATTGCAGCCTCCTCCTTTGTTTACCCTTCAGATCCCTTCCCAGCCTCCCCCTGTCCCCCCATCCCATCCTCCCCCACCCCACCAAAGTTCTAAAGTTCAACAGTACAATTTTTAAAAGTGAAGGGTAGTGCCAACATTTTATATTGGCAAAGTGAGACAAAAGTATTTTTGATTAATTAAAAGGATCTGTCTCCTGCTCATTTACAGCTGTAATAGTTATATTAAAACAAATAATATCTGATTTGGGGAAGGGAAGGGAAACAACAAAATGGTGAGACAAAGGACAAAGGGTGAACCAATGTAACAGCATTACACATAAGACCCTATGTTGGAAACGAACTTTATAACGTTTGGAAGGGAGAGTCTGGGAGTAGGAGGGAAAGTGGAGAAAAGGAGTGAGGGATTAGTAATGTTAGATAAGAAATGTACTCATCTGGGAATGTGGCTCAGTGGTAGAGTGCTTGCCTAGCATGCATGAAACCCTGGGTTCTATTCCCCAGTACCACATAAATAGAAAAAGTCAGAAATGGTGCTGCAGCTCAAGTGGTGTTAGGCTTGAGCAAAAGAAGCTCAGGAACTATGCCTAGGCCCTGAGTTTTGGCCCCAGGACGGGCAAAAAAGAAAAAAGAAAAAAGAAATGTACTCATTACCTTACTTATGCAACATTAACCACTCTTTATCAACTTTGTAATGAAATTTAAAATAGAAGAAAAAGAAAAAAATAAAAACAATATACGATGCATTCTTGTGATGCGTTGACTAATACCACTTTTTCCTTTGGAATTTTTTGTTTTATTTTTGTTTCTGTGACAGAATGAAGAATAAAGGCTACCTCTATTTAGCCAATGTGCAATCCAATATTAAAGTACTCTTGTATTTTTCTATCTAGTCACAACAAAGGCTTTGAACTATGTGTTAAGTCAAGGTTCTGGAAATGAGAGCAAGAGATAGCAATGTTCTGGGGCTTTCTGAGAATTTCAGTGAATGTTTGTGCACAAAACTAAGGAGAGGACAGGCAGGAGAGAATCATTGTGGATATGGACAAAATCCAATGTTTGTGAGCAAGAGGAGGAAGTTGAATTTTAATAACGAGGATGGTAAATCAATACATACGTTGCACAAGAAGACATGCATACCTTAAATATAGATTGCTGTCTGAACTGAGTACCGTGACAGCCCTTGCATTTGACCTGCACACTCTCTTACTTTCTACCCTTTGTACACTGTGAAAGACAAGTTGGTGAATAAAAAAGTTAACTCCTCACAGCTTATAACGAGCATTTGATTAATTGGTCTTGTTATTATGGTCTTGCACAATTTAATAACAGCCCAAACTTCTCACAATAACTTTATTCATTAAATAGGCATACCCGTTATAAACACCTCATAGATTTGTTTTGATGGATAAATTAGATAATGTATAATTAGCCTAGAATGTGATAATTAAAATGCTGACTAAACCTCTGCTCTTGTGTTTTGTTACTGTTATAATGGCCTAGAAAAAAACATGTATTTACTTAAAACAGATATTTAAACTAAAAATATACACATGGACGTATCTTTTATTCTTTAATTGCTTAAATTTCCCATTTTTTCTGTACTATCATTTATTAGGAATTAGTAGTAAACTCCAGTGACCATTTTTCCTAACAGCTCCTCAGAAAGCAATGCATAATCTTGCCAAAAATTCATTAGGTCTCTGTTGTCTACTTTGCTATATTTAAATTTTTTTTTATTTGAACACAAGTAGTTATAACAGTTTATTACACAGAAACCAAGAGTAAGCCATTGTTATAATAAATATCCTCAACTAGCCAAATTGAATATTTACTGCCAACAAAAGTATAATGTATTTTGATAAATACCAAAGTATTAATAAACAGATGATACCACTGGGATGGTTAAATTTAAAGACCTGTCATTTAAAAATCTTTTGAAACTGATTCAGATTGTTTGGGAAAGTCAAGAAGGAGTGACAAAGGGAAGGATGATGGGGTGTGATTGATTGGATTGTTTTGTGGAAATGTAACAGTGCAGAACTACTGTAAGCAATTTTCCCTGAAATAATTGTAATACTTCTAACTGGTTATTTCTTTCTGCCTCAATTTTTCCCCCATCTATCCATTGAAAAGTGTACAACTCCAAATGCTGATGGGTATAAGATAAAATGGTTTGCTCCATTGCTTTGCTGTATATTAAAAGAAGATGAGCTGAGAAAGGAAAAAGCAATCTGCCTTTAAATTCAATGAGCTTCAAACAAAAAGAATTACACTGGGTCAAAGAAGCTCCTGTACACTGTTTCCTTGCCTTTAGCCAACATTTAGCAGTTTATTTCTACCTCTTTAACTGCTATTAGACTTAAAATAGGCTTCATTCATCTCAGCCTTCTTTCTTGTGAGTTAAACTCATCTTTCCCCTCCTCCCCCAACACATAACTCCTGACCCTCAGGAAATATATTGTGAAAGCATGAGTTATTACAATGCTTTTGATCTTATTTGTGGAGCACCAACTTGTTCAGTCAGGATTTTCAGAGCTGAGAATAAGTCAAAGAATAATAGAGACCAAGGCCCCATCCTCGTGTGCTTGCGTTGTCATAATGATTGACTTGTTGTATTTGAGGTGCCATGTGGCGATATTAGGAGTAAGATTTTCGATACCTGAGTATAAGGTAAAACTTCCTATTGAGTTCTGCCACACTAACAATCCTAGAGTTTGCCATTTGATTGGCGGATTGTCCTAATTGCACTTTTCCTCTTCATATGCAGAATAAAGTGAATTGAGCAACATGAATGTTCATTCACTAAACCCAATTATTCATCCAGAATCATTGTCACAGACACACTGAGAATAAGATTTCTTAAATGTCTTGACACCTTATAACCCAATCAAGCTAATTCTCAAAATTACTCAACATAGCCACATTCGGGGATTGTTCTGACATACTCCTCTGGGGTACTCAAGAGTATTTTTTTTTTCAGAAATGCAACAGTGTATTCTGTGGATATACTGAACTCTGTTGACTATCTGTCATTGTTAGGATGAAGGCAGGGAGCAGGAACTTAAAGAGATAACCAAATTCTATTTATGAATAGATAATTGTTCCAATGGAGGATTAAGCTAGCATTAAGCTGCCTCCTCCTCCTCCTCCTTCTCCTCTTCCTCCACCTCCCCCTCCTGCTCTTCCTCCTCCCCCTCCTGCTCCTGCTCCTCCTCCTCCTCCTCCTCCTCCTCCTCCTCCTCCTCCGCCTCCGCCTCCTCCTCCGCCTCCTCCGCCTCCTCCTCCTCCTCCTCCTCCTCCTCCTCTTCTTCTTTCTTTCTTCTTCTTCTTCTTTCTTCTTCTTCTTCTTCTTCTTCTTCTTCTTCTTCTTCTTCTTCTTCTTCTTCTTCTTCTTCTTCTTCTTCTTCTTCTTCTTCTTCTTCTTCTTCTTCTTCTCCTCCTCCTCCTTCTTCTTCTTCTTCTTCTTCTCCTTCTTCTTCTCCTTCTTCTTCTTCTCCTCCTCCTTCTCCTCATTCTCCTCCTTCTCCTCCTTCTCCTCCTTCTCCTCCTTCTCCTTCTCCTTCTCCTTCTCCTTCTCCTTCTCCTTCTCCTTCTCCTTCTCCTTCTCCTTCTCCTTCTCCTTCTCCTTCTCCTTCTTCTTCTTCTTCTTCTTCTTCTTCTTCTTCTTCTTCTTCTTCTTCTTCTTCTTCTTCCTCCTCTTTCTCTTTCTCTTCCTCTTTCTCCTCTTCTGCTTCCTCTTTCTCTTCCTCTTCTTCTCTCTGTCTTTATGGACACATAGCTGTCATGCTTTCTTAGTATAAAATGGTATAAAGGTATGCTACTACTGCATTTCATCTTCTTTTCTGCTTTTTCTGTTTGCATCTTTCTGCTACCCCCATTCCCCATTTATCAGATACATCTTAGTAGAATAACAGAAAATTAAGAAGGGAGTTGACTGTCACCTGCTGTCAAGGTAGAACAGTGGTCCTAAAGTTCTTCAGAGGCTCTGGAATGCTGGTAGGAATCAAAGCAAGAGAAATGTAAAGACTTGGGTGGGAGAATTGTCATTACTATGATGTATTCTGAAGCAAGATAATATTTTTCTCTTGCAGAAATAAGAATAAAAATATTCATTCGAAACAGGGTTATATAGCCAAACAGCATGAAGCTTGGAAGAGATTCACATTTGAAATAATTTGTATAGCCTATTACTAGGTCTGGAAAACAATCCATACTCAGCTGATTCTCTACACTTCCTTGATGTTAAACAAATTCTACAGACAATAATTGTGTCTATGCCTCTATATTTACTTCTGTCTGTATGGTGAGTACATTGCTAATATATAGATCCAAAGCGCGATGTTAAGTCCATTTTATGAAAATCACAGATTCTTATTGTATTTCTGATTTTTTTCACCACTTTTCACAATGCACAGACCATAGAAACACATTGAATTAATCCTTCTTGAAAAAATACACAAGAGGGTAGTACTAAGAGCTATGTTATTTTATATCTACTCTAGGACCTTGTTCTTTAATGGAAATTACCTTATCATTACAATGAATTTGCCTTATCATTGCAATGAAAAATGAAAGCATTTGATCAGGAATTATTTGTCTAATCTATCTTTCATGGATATCTGGATATTTAACACAGGACCAAAGGAAGGAGAAATGAACATTTTCCTCTGCACACAAGACACACTTCATTCCAAATATAATTGGTCTATAGCCATGGTTCCCAGACTTCCATTTATCTTTCCTTTAATTCAAGTGTACGACTGAAAGCTAAAGGTCACTTTATTTACCAAAAGCAAAATGTCAACAAATAAGCATTCCCTCTCCTGCCTCCTCAAATCAGCATGCACAAAGCATCACACAATGCTCTAAAATCTTCTCCACTGAGATATTAAATGAAAGCATTAATACATACAAAATATGTTAATTTTTCGACTACTTAGCCCACAGGAACAGAAAAGATAATATGCCAGGAATCAAAGCCTTATGTTCTAAATAATCTAAGTCTTTTTGAGCAGGAAGCCCTGGGAATCATTGCAAGAAGTCTGGAAGACTTGGCCTGGGAAAGTGGTCATTTGGGTTGTAAATACTCCAAAAAGCTACAGAATATCTATGTGACCATAGAAAATCTCCCTTGAAAATGTGGTGCTCATCTTCATCCATCTATGAGTATGTTAAAGCTTAACAGGAATGGGTAAGGTCTTTGTGTCCTACAGAAGATAAATAAATTTAACATGTGATCAGTGGCATAGGATTTGTGCATGCTCCTGTGGTATCTTGAAGAAATCGTGGAGAAGTCTTCAGTGAAGGGATGATTGCTGATGCTGGAAACCAGGGAGCAATTTATAAAGTTTCATAATGAAAGTTTAAATGCTATCCCCCCAATTCCCTGGCTTTATGGTAGGTAGTAACTAAAATTGTTTTGCAATCTAACTCCTAAATGCACATTCTTAAACACACAAGCTTATGAAATAAATCCACATGAAAATAGGGCTCAGAAGAATTGTTTTTGATCAGAAATGGTCATTAAAATGATGCAAGTGCAATTCCAATGAAAGAATTATAAGCCACTTCTAAGAATATGGCACTGTGAAAGAAAATAGGCTGAATCCTAGAAAAAATAAACATACAAGGGCTGTGGGAAACCCTAATCATTACTTTTCAAGAGATAAAACTACTGAGAAATCAAGTTGGAGAAGAGTTAAAGCTGCTGAGTACTGAGAACAAGGTCAAAATGCATACAAAGCAGGAAAATGACTCCCCAAATAGAACAGGTGGTGCATCTGAGCCTTGGGAGGAGACTGGCGATAATGTACACACTTGTTCTTCTCCATTGCTTGCTGTGTTCAACTGCAATTACACAAAATTTCACCGGCTGGGAGAAAACCTATTTGAACTATGACTTCCCCATTATGCTAACATCAGCCCTGTATTTATCAAGCACATGGGAACTTATTTGCATCACACAATTTCTCAATGTAGCAGATGAGACTATTGAGATATTTATTAAAGTGTGGTGATGGATTTTTCAAGTGTTCGGCTCTGGGGCAAATTATCTTGCTGGCCACAGTTCCTGGCACTCTTTATTCCCTCATTAAATATATGTTAACTAAGTTTACCTTGGACTCCTGTAAAATCCAGTAGTTTTCTGCGACAAAGGATATTTTTTTTCCAGACAGAGTATATTTGTCAACTACACACAGATTCCTAGTTTCTCTGGGACCAGCATATTCCATCTTTGGTGTTCACAAATTCCCTTTTTTACCTTAGAAAAAGTGTAACCTAATCTTGAGGATATACTTATTAATTATAGGCTTAATCGTCAATTACATTATTTCTTTAAATTTTCAATGTCAAACTATGAGCTTCCTTTCGTACATTCAGTTAAATGAAGAAGAAACTATTGAAGCTGACTAAAGTACTTTGTGCAGTGTCTAAGCTATTATTTGCTAGAGATGGAACAGAAATTCAAAATGATCAATCTCTGACATTTAACTTCTTTTTCCTGTTTCATGCTTATATAAAAATGACAGTGGTAAATGTCTTATTCACTTTGGTGTCAACTTGTTTTCTTATAAAAATTAAAGCAGCAGTGAATATCTTATTCTGTTCCCTGCTAACTTGTTGCCTAAGAGAAATTAAGGCTTAGTCCTAAGTCACAATTTGGTGTGTTAGATTTTAAGAATCTGCTCAGGTTTTGGAAAGAGGAATAGTGCTCTTACATAAACTTCAGCTTTGTAAATTTTCCATTTAGGTTTCCATTTACAACAATCTCAAGAAGCCTTCTCATTCAATGGCTTCTCTTCAACCTAATTTTTACCTCTATTCATAAATACAGCTGGTAAACCTCCTTTAGGTATACGAATAGAAGAATGGCTTATGAGACATTTTTAAAGCTTAAGAAATATTGAAGAACTTTTGAAGTACTGCTTTGTTAATATATTTCTATGAAGATATTAGAATTTTCTCTAGTATATTTAGTCAAAAATTTTATACCTACACTTTAAATTCATCATTTTGTGTGATACTTAACCCATGAATACTCAAGGGGAAAAGCTTACTTCTCTTACAAGCAAACAGAAAAGAAATCCACTACTAGTGCTGTGTTGTCGACTTAATGTTTATATTCTCAAAGGCTTTATTATTGAAATGGGATTGGTATAGAGAAGTAAAGCTCATGAAGAAATGATTTGGTCATGAGAAGCAGAGACCTCATGAAAGAGATGAATGTCCTTATAAAATAAACAAGACACTACTTACTCATCATTTCCAACATGTGAGGACACGCTTAAAGGCAGTCATTGATGAAGCAGGTCTTTAGCAGACATGCAATTTGCCAGGGCCAATTTATTGTTGACAGGGAGTAATACCTGAACCATTGTATAAAAACTTGCCCTGGGGATTTCTAATCAGTAGGTATTGGTGGAATTGAAGCCATTCAGAAACTTGGAATCATCTTCGCTTATTTTTCATATTATTTTGTGTCAATCAACTCAATGAAGACATGTTAGATTTCTATTACACATAGAGATACAAACACACTCTCTCTCTCACACACACATATACACACATAAATTTTGTGATCAACCTCCCGACTTTCTTTCTTTCTGTCTCTTTTCTATCTCTATATGAATCTCCTAATGTGGTTAGTCAGTCAACCTTAGATAGTCTTGCAGATATTAGCATGATTATGAAAAAAAACTTTAGAAAATAAAGAGTATACGTTTACTAAATATTCACTGAGTGAATTTTTACATTGTTTACACTATGAAAATTGAATGGTATTCCTGTTGAATATTCAATTTCCCTTGACAAATACACAAAGATCTCTATCTATAATTTTTGTATCATACAGTATAGTTTCCCTGTTCTGTAGATAGTCTATGCCCTACAACCACATATCAGATTTGTAGTTTTACCTATCCAGGATCTCATAGACTTAGAGTCATAGGGTATATGGCCTATGGATTTTGCAGATTGGCTTCCTTTAGTAATAAACATTTGTTTTTCTTCTTTGCATTTTCATGTGGGTGGCTCATTTCTTTTTTTTTCCAGGGCTGAGGACCGAACCCAGGGCCTTGCACATGCTGGGCGCTAAACCCCCAGCCACTCATTTCTTTTTTCTTTTTTCTTTTCCTTCCTTTCTTTTTTTTTTTTTTTGTCCCTTGTCCGCCTTGGGCTCTTCAGCTCAGGGCAAGTGCTCTACCACTGGAGCCACAGCACCACTTCTGGTTTTCCGGTGGTTTATTGGAGATAAGAGTCTCATAGACTTTCGTGTCCAGGCTGGCTTTGAACTGTGATCCTCAGATCTCAGCCTCCTGAGTAGCTAGGATAACAGGTGTGAGCCACTGAAGCCCGGCAGCTTGTTCCCTTTTAAAGCTGTATAGTATACCCTAATGTCTAGATTTATGTGTGTCTAGTCACCTAACTAAAGAAACAATTCAATTGCTTGCAAGTTTTGACAAATTTGAATAAAGTTGCTATAAAGATTTGTGAGCCGGGGCTGGGAAGTTGGCTCAGTGGTAGAGCCCTTGCCTTGCATGCCTGAGGTCCTGGGTTCAATTTCCCACATAAGCAAAAAGAAAAAAGCCAGAAGTGGCACTGTGGCTCAAGTGGTAGAGCGCTAGCCTTGAGCTGAAGAGTTGAGGGGCAGCGCCCAGGCCCAGAATTCAGGCCCCACAACTGGACACAATAAAATAAAATAAAATAAAATAAAATTATAAAAAAAAGATTTGTGAGCCATAAATTTTTGGCCTTTTTGCCTAAATACCAAATAACTAGATCCTCTCAGAAGATCACCTGTAATTTTGTTAAAAACTGCTGAAGTAACATCCAAAGTGGTGGTCCTCTCCATTCCCAACCATTGTTCCCATCATTCCTGGCCCTCACCAGCGTTTGTCATGGTCTGTGTTCTACAATTTAATATTTCTAATAAAAGTGCAGGAATATCTTATTTCTTTTCTTTTTTAACATTTTACTTATTGTAAAGATGCTGTACAGAGGGGTTACAGTAACATGAGTAAGGTAATGAGTACATTTCTTGTTGAGCATTGTTGCCCCCTCCTAAATTGTCCTGTGAAAAATAAAATGAAACAATTAATATCTCTATTTTTTGAGATATCTGTTTAAGCCATTGGTCCCTTTCTAATGGGATTATGAGATTCCTTACAAGGTTGGACAAATGGGATTGCATGAAACTGCAGAGCTTCTGCATGGCAAAGGATATAGCTAGCAAGATCAATAGAAAGTCCACGGATTGGGAGAAGATCTTCACTAGCCATACAATGGACAAGTGTCTCATATCTAAAATATACCTGGAATTCAAAAAATTAAATACTCTAATAACAAATCTTCAAAGAAACAACTGCCCAATAAATAAGTGGGCTAAAGACTTAAAGAGAAACTTCTCTGAAGAGGAAAGAAGGATGGACAATAGACACATGCAGAAATGCTCAATCTCCCAAGACATAAAAGAAATGCAAATGAAAACAACATTGAGATTCTCCTCACCTCAGTTAGAATGGCTATCAACAAGAACTCTAATAACAACAGATGCTGGAGGGGATGTGGACAGAAGGGAACCTCACTGCACTGTTGGTGGGAGTGTAAACTTGTTCAACCACTTTGGAAAGTAGTATGGAGGTTCCTCCAAAGACTCCACATAGAGCTCCCCTATGACCCAGCAATCCCACTTTTGGACATTTACCCAAATGTTCACAAAAAAGACCACACTAAAGCTACCAGCACAACTCTGTTTATTGCAGCATTATTTACCATAGCTAAGATATGGAAGCAACCCAGATGCCCCTCAGTAGATGAATGGATCAAGAAAATGTGGTATATATACACAATGGAATTCTATGCCTCCATCAGAAAAAATGGCATTGCCCCATTTGTTAGGAAATGGAAAGACTTGGAAAAAATTATATTAAGTGAAGTAAGCCAGGCCCAAAACATAGGTCCCATGGTTTCCCTTATTTGCAATAACTAGTATATGTCTGAGTCAAGCAGAAAAGGTCAGATTGATGTCAGGGAAATGAACCCTAAGATAAGTATTCAAATTTTTTTTTTCATGCGATTGTTTCTAACACATTTATAAGATTATTTCTTTGTTGCTTTGTATGTCCCTCCCCCATGGTTTAACCCCTGCTTTCACTGTATTTGATGTTGGTATAATTTGTGGAGGGGAAGGGAAAAAACAAATTGTTTAAATAGGGATTTGGGGGATCCATTGCAACAATGAGATGTACAAGTCGCTATGTCGAAAACAAACTTTGCAACTTTGGTGGGGGGGGGGGAGGAGGTTTGGGTGGGGGAAGGATGGAAAAGGATGGAAAGGGGAAACAAATGAGGAGGCTACAATGCTTGATTCGAAATGTACTCATTATCTTGCCCATGTAATTGTAACCCCTCTGTACAGTATTTTCACAATAAAAAAGAAGTTTATATAATTTGTGTAATGAATTTTCAGTGTTCTCCTGTGGATTATTTATTCATCTGCAGGGCATTTTTTTTGCAGAGCAGAAATATTTCATCTTATTCAAGTCCCACCTATCAATATTGTGTTTGTTGACAGTATCTTTGATGATCAGATTCCAGGTATGTCAGCTCTTGTGTGAGATAAGTTGAGGCAATACAAATTAAATGTGCCATATCATGATATGTAGCTGAAGAAGAGAATCAGAGAACAAAAAAGATTTTCATGTTTATAGATTACAAATTACATAATCATAATTATTTAGGGTGTATATGATCTCTGAAAATATCCAATATGTTTACATTTAATATTTGTTTTAAAAGTCACCCATGTCACTGGTGGATAGCAAAAGAATATAACAATCATTTTATGTATCAGAAAACTGAAGTTCAAAGAAATTGCACACACACACATATGCACACACATCTCATATATATTCTAAGGTCATATAGTGGATAGTGTTAGGAGAACATAAAAAGATCCAAATATATATGGATTTATAACACCAAGGTTTTTGCTTATTCAATCTTCTAAGTCCATTTCTCATTAGCAAAGAAACTGGACGTGCTTCCAATTAGGTTGACACAGTTAATAATGCAGCAAGGAAAGGGTCCACTGATTTCCTCATTTGAGCAAATGAAGTGAATGTGCTCTTCTGTTTCTGGTGTAGAGCTCAAGTTACTGGAGCCTCTTTCCTCTCACACTTCCTTATCATTTAATTATTAGACTCTTCAGCTAATTATGCGACATCAATTATGCTTACATTATCCTTTCAAATAGATACAATATCTGATTGATTTGACTAAAATAACCCCCTTGTTTCATTGTCAGTTTGCATAAATTCACATGCAATGAGATGTTGAACAGCAATTCATTAGGCCTGGAGAAGAGCAGCAGCAACAACTATAACAACAGGAGGCTTCGTCTCACAAATCATGTTCATCTCATCTGGAAAACGATTCCATTTTGCTGCCTTGCCTTAGTCTGAAACTGTGACAATGTGTTGATGAGCTTAATCTCTCCTCTTCTTTGTAGAAAGATTCCAAAGGGAAACACACAGCCATGACCTCTGGCCAGACAGCTGTTCTGCAAGGGATTGAAAGTCTCTCCTCAGCCAGTCCAGTGCCTTGAAGGAAGGGCAATGGATTTACAACCTGGTGCCTTCCAAACAGGCTGGCTGGGTGAATGAGAGCCTGGAGTTTAGGGAAGAGCATGACGTATTTTCTGTACTGTCATCATGAGGGTTTGAGCCAATGTGAGTGAGGTGAAGCAGCACATATATTCTAAGACTATTTCCCTTTGCTTCTTTATATAACAAAGATCTTAAGGTACCTACTATGTGCTATACATATACTTGAAACTATATGTACTATATGTATCATATGCACATTCAACCTATGATAGCAGCCCTATGAATTGTCTGGTGATTTCATTTTAGACATCACAAATAGGACAATGGTTCCCAAACTGAGCTAAACCTCAAATTGTTTGAGTATCTTCTGTATTGTTATTACCAGTACCTATTATTCATTATTTAATCAGCAATGATAAGATTAAGTTGAAGGTCCTGTTGTATTTAATAAGTGTTATTAATTTTTTATAAATTTAAATTTTATTATAAAAGTGATGTACAATGTGCTTACAGTTACATAAGTAGGGTAATGAGAACACCCCTTTTTTTCAACAATACTACCTCCTCCCTCATTTTCTCCCACTTTTTCCTCTCCCTCCTTCACTCTTCCCAAAATTGTATAACTCATTTCCAACATAATGTCTACTGAGTATCTTTGTTGAATTGCTTCATCCTTCGTCCCAGTATTTCTGTAATTACTCTTCCCTTCCCCAAATCAGATAAACTTAGGTTCAAGACATGGTGTACAGAAATCAAACACAGTGAAAACACAGATTAACCAAAGGGAGAGGAATAGAAAGTAAAATAAATAATTGCCAAGAGTATAATAAAAATTCTTGTTTTGATTTCTGGTAGTTCACTTCAATAAACATCATTTTATATGGTCAAATGAATATAGCTATTGAGCCCTAGTTATTACAAGTGAGGGAAAGCAAAGTGCATGGGTTTAAAATTCATCTTAAGTTATACTGTTCTACATCTAGTGGTATACTATTATTCAAGTTACTTCCAGTTCCAAGTGGTTTTTAGGGGAAACATGACTACATAATATGTGTTTATATGTCTTACTGAAATTCAATTTAATTAATTTATTGATTGATTGATAGTATGAAGATGATATACATAAGGGTTACTGTTTCATAAGTCAAGTAATGAGTACATTTCTTTTTGGACAGTGTCTCTCCTTCCCTTACTTTCTCACGTTTTTATCTTTCATCCCTACCAACAACTGATATAGTACATTTTCAACATAGTGTCTACTGAGTACCATGGTTACAGTTATTTGTTCACCATTTGTCCCTCCATTTCTGGGTTCTCTCCCTTACCCTCCCAAAGACAGATTAACGAACAAGACACCGAGAAAAGAAAACAAAAGCAACAACAAAGAAATATCCTCTCATTTCTATTTCTTGGAGTTCATTTCAATAAATATTACTTTTTGATCAGATGCACAGAGGCATTGAGCTTTTGTGTTTCTCCATCAGCTTCACTATGTATGAATGCCTAGAGTCCTATATAATTTATTATGCCCCAATGTATTTTACACCTACCTTTCTCCTATGAGAGAAAACATGTTGTGTTAGTTTCTCTGTGCTTCGTGTACCTCACTTATGATTTGTTCTACGTCCATCTATTTCCCAGAAAATGGCTGTTTCTAAGAGCTGTGTAAAATTCCATTGGGTATAGGTTTCACATTTTTGAATAGAGTAATCTACTGTAGGGCTGCTTGCATAGTAATTTAATTTTTAATATAGAGATAATTACAAGTATTTATAGGTTGCAGTGTAAGATTTTAAGAGATAGAAACACTGTGAAATGATTAATTCATGCTCATTAACATATCCATTGCTGCATATATTTATAATTTCTTCCTGGTAAAAATCCCTAAACTCCACTCACTTAGAAGGTACAAAGTATATGTTACATTATTTTTAACCAGTCACTCATTACTTAATAACAATGAATACTAAATAAAATGAATACTAAAACATGTCATAGGATTTAAAAAGTTGTAAACTATTGTAAAACATTTTTATACCATTTTAAACACAATTCAGCTCAAATTCAAAGTTATAAATAACATAAAGCATTTAAATAAAAAATATGAACTTCCAAAGTCAATGATTTTTCCTCGGCTTTTAGACGTTATATTGTTCCATATCTTAGCTATCATAAATAATGCTGCAATAAACATAGTTGTGCTGGTAGCATTAGTGTGGTCTTGTTTGTGATCATTTAGGTAAATGCCCAAAATTGGGATTTCTGGGTCATAGGGGAGCTCTATGTGGAGTGTTTTGAGGAACCTCCATACTGCTTTCCAAAGTGGTTGAACAAGTTTACACTCCCACCAACAATGCAGCAGGATTCCCTTCTGTCCACATCCCTTCCAGTAACTGTTGTTATTAGAGTTCTTGATTATAGCCATTTTAACTGGGGTGAGGTGATATCTCAATGTTGTTTTGATTTGTATTTCTTTTATGGCTAGGGAAGTTGAGCATTTCTTCATGTGTCTATTGGCCATCCTTTTTTCCTCTTCAGAGAAGTTTCTCTTTAAGTCTTTAGCCCACTTATTTATTGGGCAGTTGTTTCTTTGAAGATTTGTTGTTGGGGGATTTAATTTTTTGAGTTCCAGGTATATTTTAGATATGAGACCCTTGTCTGTTGTATGGCTAGTGAAGATCGTCTCCCAAACCGTGGGCTTTCTATTGATCTTGCTAGCTATGTCCTTTGCCATGCAGAAGCAGCATTATTTACCAGAGCTACGATATGGAAGCAATCCAGATGCCCCTCAGTAGATGAATGGATCAAGAAAATGTGGTATATATACACAATGGAATTCTATGCCTCCATCAGAAAGAATGGCATTGCCCCATTTGTTAGGAAATGGAAAGACTTGGGAAATACTATATTAAGTGAAGTAAGCCAGGCCCAAGAAACATAGGTCCCATGGTTTCCCATATTTGCAATAAATAGCATATGTCTGAGACAAACAGAAATGGTCAGATAAGATGATGTTAGGCGAAATGAACACCAAGATAAGGATTCAAAATTTTTTTTATATTTTGCGATTGTTTCTAACCTATTTATAAGATTATTTCTTTGTTGCTTTGTATGTCCCTCCCCCACAGTATAACCCCTGCTTTCACTGTACTTGATGTTGGTATAATTTGGGGAGGGGAAGAGAAAAAACAAATTGTTTAAATAGGGATACAGGTGGACCCATTGCAACAATGAGATGTACAAGATGTTGTGTAGAAAATGAACTTCACAGCTCTGGCGTAGGGCGGAGGGGGGGGGGGACGGGGGCAGAGGAGGTGGGGAGTGAGATGGGAAGAGAATGGAAGGGGAAACAAAGTATTAGATGGACACCAGTGGCTCACGCCTGTAATCCTAGCTACTCAGGAGGCTGCCCAGGCAGGAAAGTCTGTGAAACTCATGTCCAATAAACCACCAGAAAACCGGAAGTGGCGCTGTGGCTCAAGTAGTAGAGTGCTCCCCTTGAGCTGAAGAGCTGAGGGACAGTGCTCAGGTCCAGAGTTCAAGCCCCACAACCGAAAAAACAAAAACAAAGGGGGAGGCAACAATGCTTGATAAGAAATGCACTCATTACCTTGCCCATGTAATTGTAACCCCTCTGTATTGTACTTTCACAATTAAAAAAAAAACAGAAAACAAACAAAAAGAAAAAAAACTAAAGAAATTATATTGTTCTTTTTTCTTTCTTTTTTAAAATTTTAGGTGGGAAATTCAATTATGATGGGCTTTAATACACCCGAATTACTAAGCAGGGATAGTTGAATATTTTCTTAAGCAGTAATGATGTCAGTTAAAATATTTTTCTATCAGCTTCTAAAGTTTTCATTTCCTGGCAATACTTCCCAAGGCTATCCACAAATTCAATGCGATACCTATCAATATTCCAACCTCATTCTTCAAGGAAATAGAAGAGGCAATCCAAAAATTCATATGGAACAATAAAAGACCCCAAATAGTAAAAACGCTCCTCAATGGAAAGAACACTGCTGGAGGAATATCAATACCAAATTTCAAACTCTACTATAAAGCCATAGTTATCAAAACAGCTTGGTATTAGCATAAGAACAGACTTCAGGACCAATGGAATAGAATTGAAAACCCAGAAATGAACCCACAGTCCTATAGCCATCTAATCTTTGTTAAGGGAGCTAAAAAAAATAGAATGGAAGAAAGACAGCCTCTTCAGTAAATGGTGCTGGCAAAATTGGTTAACTACTTGTAGAAAACTAAAGCTAGATCCTTATATATCACCCGGCACCTGAATCAACTAAAATGGATCAAAGACCTCGGAGTCAAAGCAGACACTCTGAAAACATTACAGGATGGAATAGGAGAAATCCTAGGTCTCCTTGGCTCAGGCCGAAATGTTCTGAATAGAGACCCGGAAACACAACAAATCAAAGAAAGGTTGGACAAATGGGATTGCATGAAGCTGCAGAGCTTCTGCATGGCAAAGGACATAGCTAGCAAGATCAATAGAAAGCCCACCGATTGGGAGAAGATCTTCACTAGCCATACAACGGACAAGGGTCTCATATCTAAAATATACTTGGAACTCAAAAAATTAAATCCCCCAACAACAAATCCTCAAAGAAATAACTGCCCAATAAATAAGTGGGCTAATGACATAAACTTCTCTGAAGAAGAAAGAAGGATGGCCAATAGACACATGAAGAAATGCTCAACCTCCCTAGCCATAAAAGAAATGCAAATCAAAACAACATTGAGATATCACCTCACTCCACTTAGAATGGCAAAAATCAAGAACTCTAACAACAACAGATGCTGGAGGGGATGTGGACAGAAGGGAACCTTACTTCATTGTTGGTGGGAGTGTAAACTTGTTCAACCACTTTGGAAAGCAGTATGGAGGTTCCTCAAAAGACTCCACATAGAGCTTCCCCTATGACCCAGCAATCCCACTTTTGGGCATTTACCCAAATGTTTACAAACAAGACCACACTAAAGCTACCAGTACAACTATGTTTATTGCAGCATTATTTACCATAGCTAAGATCTGGAACCAACCCAGATGCCCCTCAGTAGAGGAATGACTCAAGAAAATGTGGTATATATACACAATGGAATTCTATGTCTCCATCAGAAAGAATGACATTTCCCCATTTGTTAGGAAATGGAAAGACTTGGAAAAAAATTATATTAAGTGAAGTAAGCCAGAGCCAAAGAAACATAGGTCCCATGGTTTCCCTTATTTGCAATAACTAGTATATGTCTGAGTCAAGCAGAAAAGGTCAGATAAGGTGATGTTAGGGAAATGAACCCTAAGATATGTATTTTAAATTTTTTTTTCTTTCATGCATTTGTTTCTAACGCAATTATAAGATTATTTCTTTGTTGCTTTGTATGTCCCTCCCCCACATTATAACCCCTGCTTTCACTGTATTTGAGGTCGGTATAATTTGTGGAGGGGAAGGGGAAAAACAAGTCGTTTAAATGAGGGTACAGGTGGACCTGTTGCAACAATGAGAAGTACAATTTGTCATGTAGAAAAGGAACTTTACAACTTGGGGGTGGGGAGGATGGGGTGGAGGTGGAGGGAGGATGGGTAGGGATGGGAAGGTTAAACAAAGGAGGAGGCTACACTGCTTGATAAGAAATGTACTCACTATCTTGCCCATGTAATTATAACCCCTCTGTATAGTATTTTCACAATAAAAAAAATAAAAAGTCTGCTTTTAAAAGTCAAAAAAAATAAAATAAATGTTTTCATTTCCTTGTTGTAAGTATGATTTAAAAGTCCTCTTTTATATCTATTTGAAGTAAAAAGGTATCCTGAATAATGCAAATAAGAACAATTATTATGTTTTAGTAAAGTTAAAATTAGAAAGGCATTTTCTGTAGTCCTGGCCTTACTTTCATTTAATTTTTTGCTCTCATATTATCAAGATCCAAAAACAAGGGATCTGAATCTAATACTATATATAAGATATAAAATATAGTATATATAAGATCTGTAAGATATAAGATATAATACAATACATATCTGAATTATTTATTTCTTAATTTTATTTTTATTTATTTTTAAATTTTATTGTAATGTATGGAGGGGTTACAGTTACATAAGTAAAGCAGCTAGTACATTTCTGGTTGAAATTCTTATTCTCTCCCTGAATTATATAATATTATATTATGTATATACAATAGGATGCATTAAAGTCCATTATGACTGCATTTCTCACCTAAAATTTTACAAAAAGGAAAGGAAGAAAAGAGAACAATATAATTTCTAAAGAACAGAGGAAAAAAATCATTGACTTTGGAAGTTAATTTTAATTTAAATGCTTTATGGTATTTATAACTAAATTTGAGTTGAATTGCATTTGAACATATTATACATATGCTCATATTTTATATTATATATATGAAAACTATATGACCCAATAGGAACTATGACTGTGTGAATTATGAGTTCATGGAGAATGACCCATGTCAGTGGAAACCTGCTAGTTAGGTAATGACTTATCTTGTGTCTATGTAAAGGCAAAAACTTTTTTGTGTTTGACTTTCTGCAGTAATCCTGTCAAAAGACTAGATGTATTTATCTTGTGTGCTAATCTTACCACTTCCTAATATCCTGCTAACTGCCCCTTGCAGTGAGGCCTTTAATCTGTTAACAAAACTGCCTCAAGCAAGCCTCTGGACAATCTGACCCTTTAATAGAGGGGGTTGGGGAAAATGTCTGCAGCTCAATCATATCTGTCGATTTAACTCATTCCTAGCCACACAATGCTAATAAGATACTAAAAATATTAAATAAGCAGGATAAAATATTACTGTAAGCAGAATTCTTCATTAGTTATCACAGTATCTGCTGGATAGAATCAGCAAGAGACAATGTACATACTTCATATTAGTAAAAAAAATAACAATTGTTAAACTTACATGCACAAAACGTTGCTGTATTCAACTTCATTAAAGAAACACTGGTTTTATTTTTTATTTTTTTTTAATTTTATTTTATTTGAGAACATACTGTACAGAGGGGTTACAATTACATTGGCAGGATAATGCATACATTTCTTACCAAGCATTGCAGCCTCCTCCTTTGTTTACCCTTCACCTCCCTTCCCAGCCTCCCTCCTCCCCCCCACCCAATCATACCCCCCCACACACCGACATTGTAAAGCTTGCTTTGACATGACATTTTGTAATTCTCCTTGTTGCAAAAGGTACACCTGAATCCTTAAACGACTTGTTTGTCCCCATCTCCTCCACATGTTATACTGACATCAAATAAAATGAAAGCGGGGGTTACACTGTGGGGGAGGGACATACAAAGCAACAAAGAAATAATCTTATAAATGTGTTAGAAACACATGCATGAAAGAAACGAAAACATTAAAATACATATTTAAGGGTTCGTTTTCCTAACATCACATTATCTGACCTTTTCCGCTTGACTCATACCTATACTAGATATTGCAAATAAGGGAAACCATGGGACCTATGTTTCTTTGGGCCTGGCTTACTTCACTTAATATAATTTTTTCCAAGCCTTTCCATTTCCTAACAAATGGGGAAATGTCATTCTTTCTGATGGAAAAAGGAAATCAACACAGAACTTAAAAAATGGCAAAACCTCCCATGCTCCTGGATTGGCAAGATTAACATCGTGAAAATGGCAATACTTCCCAAGGCTATCTACAAATTCAACGCAATACCTATAAAATTCCACCCTCATTCTTCAAGGAAATAGAAGAGGCAATCCAAAAATTCATATGGAACAATAAAAGACCCCGAATAGCAAAAACACTTCTCAACGGAAAGAACACTGCTGGAGGAATATCAATACCAAATTTCAAACTCTACTATAAAGCCATAGTAATCAAAACAGCTTGGTATTGGCATAAGAACAGACCTCAGGACCAATGGAATAGAATTGAAAACCCAGAAATGAACCTACAGACCTATAGCCATCTAATCTTCGATAAGGAAGCTAAAACAATAGAATGGAAGAAAGACAGCCTCTTCAGTAAATGGTGCTGGCAAAATTGGTTAACTACATGTAGAAAACTTAAGCTAGATCCTTATATATCACCCTGCACCAGAATCAACTCCAAATGGATCAAAGACCTTGAACTCAAAGCAGACACTCTGAAAACATTACAGGATGGAATAGGAGAAACCCTAGGTCTCCTTGGCTCAGGCCGAAATTTTCTGAATAGAGACCCGGAAACACAACAAATCAAAGAAAGGTTGGACAAATGGGATTGCATAAGGTTGCAGAGCTTCTGCAGGGCAAATGACATAGCTAGCAAGATCAATAGAAAGCCCACCGATTGGGAGAAGATCTTTACTAGCCATACAACGGACAAGGGTCTCATATCTAAAATATACTTGGAACTCAAAAAATTAAACCCCCCAACAACAAATCCTCAAAGAAACAACTGCCCAATAAATAAGTGGGCGAAAGACTTAAAGAGAAGCTTCTCTGAAGAAGAAAGAAGGATGGCCAATAGACACATGAAGAAATGCTCAACTTCCCTAGCCATAAAAGAAATGCAAATCAAAACAACATTGAGATATCACCTCACTCCAGTTAGAATGGCAAAAATCAAGAACTCTAAGAACAACAGATGCTGGAGGGGATGTGGACAGTAAGGAACCTTACTTCATTGTTGGTGGGAATGTAAACTTGTTCAACCACTTTGGAAAGCAGTATGGAGGTTCCTCAAAAGACTTCACATAGATCTCCCCTATGATCCAGCAATCCCACTTTTGGGCATTTACCCAAATGTATACAAACAAGACCACACTAAAGTTACCAATACAACTATGTTTATTGCAGCATTATTTACCATAGCTAAGATATGGAACCAACCCAGAAGCCCCTCAGTAGATGAATGGAAACACGGGTTTTAAAAGCAAAGATAGATACCAGCAGAATGATATAGGATATTCGATAATGTTCTTTTACTAATGTATAGGTCATCTAGAGAAAAGGAATATCAGCCTACTTGTTTACTTTCCAGTCATTACAGGCATTAGGGACTATGTCAAAGAATTTTTTGACACCAAATCCAGATATTAATGAGTTGACTACTGTGGAACAAATATCAATCACAAGAAAGTTGTGAATCACAAGAAAGTTGAGAAGGATGCTAATATGGTACCTCAAATAATCAACCACCACATAACTGAAGTTCTAATTAATCAACACACTTTATGACATCTGAAATCTTTGCTCAGTGTAGAGCCTAGGCAGTAAGTTTTTTTGTCTACCAGAATGATTGCTCATATTGTTCCCTGGGTCCTATGGGTTTCTTCAACTATGAAATCATATACCTAATATACTAGCAAATAATTGCACATTAATCAAGGGAAATGTTAACATTTTGTAATTAATTAATTGACAGTGTTGGTTGGCTTTCCAGCATTCTATTAGCGTGCCTGAGAAATTTAACTAATGCAGAAGAAAGGTTTGTTTTGGTTCACACTTTAGAAGCTTCCAGATGAAACTCAAATGGTTTCATTGTTCGCAAGTATGGTAGGTTTGTGGGTTGGCAATATACAGAGGAGGGGCCTTACACATATCCCTTCTTCCCCAAAGTCCATGATGTCTCCCAGCTAGAACATCCTTGGAAACTATTCATTTGTGGGATGTTCAATATCTAAACTATAGAAATAATCCTGCTTTATAAACTAAATATTTGTTATCTTTATGCAGCTAAATAGTTACAATTTAACATGCCAGGATATGAGTACAATAATCTGTTTTAAATGTGTTTCTTACATACACTTCATTTTTGAAAGTCATGGAATTTTAAAATCTCAAGTATTTAGCCTCCTTTAACAAGATCTCCCTACGTCAACCCTCAGGTTCTGTTAGTATCCAAAGTATTCACTCCTTGCAGTATTTTAGCTGACTTTACTTAATGGCTGAGATTATATTAAAATAACAGGAGAAGAAATAAAAGGGAGATTAATCGTGTAACACCTTCAAAAATATTTGAATAGTAATGTGTTTTAAATATTTAATAGATATACATTACCACTCCACATTATAAAGTATTATAATTGCACATAAACTCCTTGATCTCCTTATTTTAAATACATTCAAGGGAAAGCTATTCAAACAAAAATGATATTCCCAGGATGAAAATAACAGAATCATAAAGCTCTTATCCCTCTAACTTGCTATTCAGTAACAGTCTTTTATGAGAACAAATGTTATTGTTATTCATTCCAACAGTCATTTGTGTTATAAGTACTATAGATTTAAAACCTATAGTGCTGAGTTTCACTGGTTTTTGAAATGCCTTATACATTTGTTAAAATATTTTGTTTTACATACCACAGAAGCAGTTGTATTCTTAAATACTGTAGTTTTATCAGCAATGTAAAAATGAGATAAACATGTATTAATGCAGAAAGCATTCAGGATATATTTATCAATTGTTTCAGAAGCAAGAAATTAGATTTGATTTCTGACTCGAGTTTAAAATATAACTAGAAAGAAGCAATCATTATTCTAATTATCTAACTCCTCTGAGAATTAGCTAAAACTAAGAAATTATTGAGGTTAAAGAATTATATACCTCTACATATAGATAATGCTAGTAAGAGCAATTCCACTTTGTGTAATATTGAGATCCACTATGGAGCTATAATCACCTGGGACTCTGTGTGTGTGTGTGTGTGTGTGTGTGTGTGTGTGTGTGTGTGTGTGTGTGTGTGTGTGTGTGTGTGTGCGCACGTGTGTATTTGCTGAGGTTTGAACTCTGGGCCTAAACTCTGTCTTGCGCTCTTTTTGCTCAAGTTTAGCATTCTACCACTTAAAACTCATTATGTCATAACCCCAGATTTATTTTCATGTGTTTTTGCATGTACCTTGTGTCAGTACCCTACTCAAAATCACCCATACAAACTCCAATATTTATAAAACTCAGATATCTGAATTCACATTGAAAGTCCAAGTAATACTTTATAACATTATAATGGAAAGTGACTACTACAACAGACTTTATATATTTCTTTGAAAATTTTTTCACTGGTGTAATATCTTTGGAGGAAGAGGAAATGTTATTCTTTATATAAGCAATTCTAAGTAAAAAGATACTTCTTATTTGTCACCATTTGTTGTTTTATAAATTTATTTCTAATTTCAGAAGTTACATTGTCATTATTATTTTCAAACATAGTTTAAAAGTTTATGGACTGCAAGTTAGTAATATAATTGTATTACTAAAATTAAAAAAGGAAATTTTACATCTTAAGGAAATTTTATATTTTATATGCTATTATTTCAACCTTCCCAATTGTACTGCTTTGAACTGACTCATTACCATTCTTAAAATAAAATGTATATACATTTTAGTTTGTAGTATTCAGAATCAAATACAATCTTTTGGACGATATGGTTTACAGGAGTTAAAGGCAACTATGGACAAACTCATAGAAAAAAAGGAAAACAGGGAAGAGGAAAAAGGAATAAAGGTAGGAAAGAAGGGAGAAAAGAGAGACAGGAAAAAGAAGAGAATTTAAAAGGCAATCAACAGGCTTTTTTTAATGCTATTGTTCAAGTTCATTCCATTCTTTATGACATATAAGTCTTCTTTAAACATCTGTAGGAGGGAGAGAGGAGACGGTGCTAGAGATTGAACATGGTGAAAGTATATTATATATATGTTGAAAGAACACAATGAAACCATTCTTTCAAAGTGAAGATGGGGTAAGGGAGTTAAATAAGTATAATAAAGGAAGCACATTTGTTCAAAGTGAATTGCATTCACATAATTGAATTATCACAATGAAACCCACTTTGAGCAAGTTATAATAATAAAAATAAGTAGATAAAAATTACAATTTAGGGAAAAAATCCACAGAGATAGAGAAAAGAAGGAGGACTTGCTTCTTTGGAGCAGGATTCAAGCCTTTAGAATAGTATGTTGGAAGTGAGTTGCTTCCTCTTTTACTTATAAATATCTCTCTACATGAACTTCTCTTCAATAAATGATAGGAAAGTAGAGATGAATTGAAATGTGAAATGGAAGGGAAGGAGAGAAGAGAGGAAGGGAATAATGAGGTGATGGTGTCTCAGGTAAACTTGCTGTAAAAAATGCAGGCAATATTACATAATGGGTGCTTATTTTTAAATTCTAATTTTACAAATTTTGTTCCATTTTACTTATTTTATTCCATGTATTTATTTTTCACTTTCTAAAGAAGAAAATGCCTACAGGGACAGAAATGTGTATCTTGTTTGACCATAACTAGAAGATAAGAAACTTCACTTTTTTAATCCCTTAAACAAATCCATTTAAGTGTATTCAATATCAGATATTATGGAAAAGAACTCATTATGTTTTACAAAAGAAACTTAGAAGTGATTTCATATATAATGAACCTATGTAGGTCAAATCTTGTAATTACTTTTTTAGATTCAAGTTTCATATCTTCTCTTTTCATGTATTTTTGGGTTATTATTGGATGTTGGTTTCCAAGGACATATTCTGGAATGCAATTTTTGTTAATTTGATGAGAAAGAATTAACTAACTGTCTCTAGAAAGTAAGCCTCATCTGGAGAGCTTACAAAGACAATAACTGCTGTTAAAGTGAATGAGAAGAAAGCACTTAAGGCAATATGCTAAACATGCTCTACACAGTTTAAACATTACTAATCATTACTATGTTCTACTAAATTAAATTAACTTCTGTGCGATTATGAGGTAGTCTTTATAATAACCTGTAATCTCTTAATTTTATATTTAAAGGAAACACTAGAGCAAGATGACTCATTTTGGTTAGCTTCCTAAACATTAGCTAAATTACTTTGCATAAAAAACACAATTTTTCAATTTTAATGTTGTCAGATTTAAAATATATGTGTGGAGACATGGCAGAGTGCCTACAGGCAAGTTCAATCCTCAGGACTGCCAAAAAACAAATAAGAGAAAAATTCCAAATGCAGATTATCATTGTTCATTGCATCTTCCCTCATCATTACCCAGGACAAGTGAAATGTGCTTTTCTTAAGAACCTTAAAATGCATTTTGAAGAAAGAGTTGTAATTACATATTTTATGTGTAGGCTATTAATATATAACATAGATGAGTTTTAAAGCATTGATTTAGAATTGCTCAAGTAAAGATTTAGTTTGTACATACCAGTAAATTAGTATCTTGCTAAGACAAATTATAGTCTTCCTCTAAATATTTAAAAATAAATGGTTACTTTAGATTAAAAGAAAACAGTTTAATTCTACATATTAAGTTTTATAATCAGCAAGATTATTAGTAATTATGTTGAACACATTTTGATGAAATTATTTTAGTAAAGGCGAAAAATGAGTTATCACTTAATTAACTTGTGAAGTTGTCAGTATATTTTAAAGATACTTCAAGTAATGGAAATAAGTTGTATGGTTCAGAAATGTGAAGAAATTTAATGGTTTTGCTTTCTTGATAATTTTTCTTAAAATTGTTAATTTTTCAAAAAAAAGTTTTAGCCTACTTAGTTGCCATAAGTGACAAATAGTACATTACACATATCTTAGCATGGGAAATATTCATACATAAGGATTGAATTCATGTTTCTTATGTGTTATTTATGAGTGCATTACTAAACCATTTATGATGATTATGTACAAAATTCTCTTTCATTAACTTCTGTGAATTCTTTACTTCAAATGTTACAATAAAATTTGGTTCATTTCAGATTGTATAATTATACATTTATTCCATTTAAATTAGAAAAGTTAGGTTGAAAGTTAACCCTTTCTTGTGGAATCATTTGTAAACAGAACAAGTAAGTCTTACAAATAATATCTAGGATGATTATTTAAAATATTTAGCAAAACAAATCATTTTAGTTGTCACAAAAGTAATTTGGAAGCAACCATGTACAAGCTATAATACTTATATGCTGATTCCAAATTGTTAGTTGTTTAAAGTAAATTACCCTAAAGACAGAACATGCAGTTTTTCAGGCAACGTAAAATTCACATCAGGATTTCTCTAGTCAAACCCCTAAAATTTAGTAATAGATTACTTATATTAAGATGTAGTATTTATAATTCAGTAATGACAGTTAACTTTATGTATACTCTAGTCCATCCTTTGACCAGGGCTGGTGTCATAATTTAAGTAAATTTATGAATTAATTCTCACAATTCTTGTAAATATCATGAAACTTTTTACCACCTCAATTTGTATTTGAACTCATCATTTTGCCCTACATTTCATTCATGGGAGATGTGAGTTACATAAATCAGGGCTTATTGGAAAGTAGGATTCCACAGGAGGACTTGCAATGATAGGATGACTGCCAGAGTTTTGTAAAAGCATTCCAAAGAGGAGACACGTTGTAAGGTGCTTTGCCAATTTCCAGGACTTTCTTCAGTCATGGAATTTCTGAAATTGTATTATATTCCCAAAGCTACAGTCTAATGGCTTACTTTTGTGAAATTCATAGAAAATGAATGTATGAAGTCAGATATTATGTGTGTTTGTAGTGATGAAAAGTAGAACTAATAACCAGGTGAGACCCATATTTGGGCTTGAAGAAAACATCATTTTTTCTTCTAGGCTGACAAACTGGAAACCGAGATAAGAAGCTATTGAAAATGATCACCTCAACAACAACAAAAAAGTATTGTGTATGATGTTTAAATATCTAGCAACAGACATCCATATCTTCAACAGAGGGATCTAGGTGTCAGGACAGTACCTGACCTTGAAGACATTTTTATTCCTTAATATTGGACTTTGCAAAATGTTATTTTCCTTGTTCATTCATTCTTAGTATAATAATTTGCCTTTGAATTAAGGTGTGAATTCACTGAAATAAAGATGGTTTCCGTTATTTAACATTATTAGAGTGCTTACCTCCTTCAAATCGTTCTTTTTTACTAATGAATTCAATTAACCCTCTCAAAAATACTATTAAATCCATTGTCTTTTATTTTAGACCAGTAAACTAGCACACTAAATGGCTTTAGGTGCTCAGTTATAGATTTGGTATTCATATTCATTTCTGATTAAATGGAAGCTGTAAAATTGGACTCTGGTGGTTTTTTTTAACTTGTCCTTATGATAAAGCAAAGAAAGAGTTTTGAAAATAGAAATCTCTTTTCATAGTTTTCTATACCACTAGCAGTTTTATTACAGATTATAATGAAACAGATGGTCAATGACCATCGATCCCAGGACAAAAATAAAGCTGTGTAGAACACTGTAAAATACTATTAATACACTGCTAATGTTAATTACAAACCTTTAGTGTAAGCATCCTTACATGTCTAATTTTGCTTTAAGTATAACAAGATATTGGGGTCTGGGAGTATCATGGGACCTACCTTATATTTGTTACAGCAGTAACCACCCTCTTCTAACCCCTAGTTCTTCATATATGTACAGAATTCACTGCCTAATTGGGGAAAATAGCTTCTCATTTCTTTGGCCAGCCATAGTATGAAATCTAGGAGTTTCATCCTTATTAAGCACATACAGCAAGTCAGTTTATTTAAAGCATTTTTCTTCAGTGCATTTCTACTATCAATGCAAGCTGACAGCTACAAACAAGCCTATGAACACTCTCATTTAACCTTCAGGATATTCTTTTCATTGTTATGAAATCACTTATGTCTGAAGCCCTCTCAATTTCCAAGGAACAGCTGCAGATTTCCATTTTGAGAAAATTAACCTTTTACCTCCCACCACAGCTCTTCAAAGCTCAATACTATTGTTATAGTCTAAATAATTCAGAAGTGAAAAATTGCAGTAACTGTGTAAGAAAAGATTCTCCAGGAGGTCAAAGCCTTTCTTTCTCAGTAGAGAGGCGGAGGGAAACTATTGTCAAAGATGACTAAATTTAAATTTACCTTGAACAGCATTTCAGGAAATCGTGTAGTCTATTATAACAGAAAAGCTTTGTGTAATTTTACTTTTTGTAAAGAAGATGAATGAAAATTGTAGGCATATACGATATGTGTGAATTTATTAGTGATATGTAAAATTTCCACTTAATGTGTTGATTCAGATTAAATTGGTTGTGAAATTAGGAAGATTATAATTCAGAAATAAGGGAGGTCAGTGTGGACTATGAAGTCACTTTACTCAACTTTACTATGGAAGTCTCATTAAAAAGTGTGTACGCATTTTCTAAAAATATCTCATAAAATAAGCTGCTTCGGTATTAACAAAATTTCCCCCACAAAGTAGTGTAGTATATATACGTAGGTCTACAATATGCAAGTGCATATAAATGTTAATGGATAAATGATCACAATTAATTAAGAAAGCATAATAAAAAAGAAACCCTCACTGGCAATGAGAAATTCTCTCCTCATTTGTTTTTCAGCTCTGCCTGAGTCATTTGGAGAGGAACTGACATTGATATGAAAAATAAAGTCTACATTTTTCCTTTAAAAACAAGTAGATGTAGCTGCTCCTTTACTTCCAACATGTTGATTGAAAATTCTCACAATTATCAGTTTTCAATTATCAGTTAACTTATTTATTTTTTCAGGCTCTTTCTAAATTTTAATTCTTATAGTTATTAGGTGATGTCCAGTGGAATGATAGCTTCATAAGTCAGTAATGAGTACATTTCTTTTGGGACATTGTCACACATTCATTTGCTGTCTCCCAGTTTTTCCATTCTGCCCCCTTCGACAAGTTGTATAATTCATCCACAGATTGTATAATTCAACATAGTATCTTCTGAGTATATGGCTGCATTCATTAACCCTTGTAATTGACTTTTTAAAATAGCTGATTCCATAATAATTTGACTTACAAAAATCACAGACTGGTAGAGGTCAAGATATTGGAATTTGTATTGGCATGGCCCTGTACTTAGATGGGTAATAGGAAACTCAACGGCATAGACTACATAACTTGGTTCTTGTGATACTGCAGCAATGAACATGTCTGTTTAGTTTATTGTATTTTAACTTGATGATTTTGGATAATTTCCCAAGAGCAGTATTGTTGGTTCATAGGTAGTTGTATGCATAGTTTTCATCCATCAAGAAGAACAATATTCTGATATTAGAAAATGGATGGATGTGAAAAAATTATGTCAAGTAATTCAGGCTCAGAAAGAAAAAGGGTGCATTTTTCATTCATGTAGAAATTAAATCTAAAATTTAAACATATATGAAATCATATACAGGACTAAATATATATGTATATATGCATTTATAAATATATGTATATATACTTATATGTGTATATGTACATAGGTATATATGATATATATGTATTTATACATATATAGTTATACACTTATAACTACATACATATACACATATTATGTGTACATATACACATATATTAATACATATATTACACAGATGCATTAATCAGTAAATTAATTAAATTATGGTCTGTGTTAGGGGAGATTACCATGGTTTAATGCTTTTAATCACATTCAACGTTCATAGATGAAAATGGAATCATGTAATTTGAGGGGATTGGTCGGATTCAGAGAGATAGGGGGAAAGGGACAAGGGGTGACATTGCGTTTTACTCAAATTTATTTATTGGATTGAAAGCTCTTTGTCCAACTATTTAAAGTAATTAAAAAGGAAATCATAAAACAAGTGCCATTTTCACCCTCAAGGATGACGGCTGACCATCTCACTTACCATGTACTCTCAAAGTAAACAGAAAACAAATGCTGAGCATTAAATACCTACCTTAAAGAAAGAAGGCTCTAAAAGTTCTCTTCGGAACCTCTCTTTTTGTATCAGTACTCACATATCTTCTTCTGCATATTTTTAAGAGATGGCCCATTCTGCGTCACTCCTTTTGTCTTGTACTAAGTGTCTGTGTTTTATAAGACTCTTTAATAAAGCAAGATGTACTACATGAGTAGAATTCCCGAATCAGCTTAGTCATACCTTTAGAATAAGGACCTTAGTGGTATACTTTTATTAACATCATCTGTCATGAACACTTGTAGTAGCCTTTCCTTGTTTTTGTGACCTAGGATGATTTGGAGCCGTTTTCACATCTCTGTCTTAGATAGATTCTAGGAGTTCACTTTAACAGAAAGTACATGAGAAGCAATGAACACTATAGATGATCTTCATAGCAACAATCCTTTTTCTCTGCTCTTTATACCATATGCGTTTATGGAAACTGACCACATCCCAACCTGTCCACACAAAGAAAATGAACTTACATGAGCTGAGAAACATGATTATTTTCATTATCAGTATGTGTGTGTGGGAGAAAGAGAAGGGGGTGTGTGGAAGAGAGGGAGATGGAGAGGGAGATGGGAGAGGGAGAGGAAGAAGGGGTTCTGGGCTTGAACTGTCCCTGGGAACTGTCTCTGGGAACTGTCCCTGAGTTTTTCTGCTTATGGATAGCCTACCACTTGAGCCATAGCTCCACTTCTATATATTTTTTTTGTAGTTGACGATAAGAACAGTATGAATTTTCCTGCTCAGGTTGGCTTTGGGTCATGTGATCCTCATATCTCAGCCCCTTGAGTGGCTAGAATTACAGGCGTGAGCCACCAGTACCCCAGTGGTAAGGATGGCTTTTGTTTGTTCTCTGTAACATCAGCTGAGCAGCTGGAGTGGATGTGGAGGAGGGACACCACACTAGTTTATTTACACGATTAGTCAGAAGGAGCTTAATGTTCTCTAGAAGCTCAGCTAGATGCCTTGGTTGCTTTTCATCTGGTCCAGATTTGGGATGATTTGACTTTTTCACACTATGGGCAAATGATTTTCAAAAGCAGTGTCCCAAACAGAGGATATTGAATTCAATATATGTTTAAGTTCTGGGCTGAATGCAAGAAATGTAGCATCCCATTGGCCATTCTCCAGTTTTTCAAATAGTCAGGAGTATTCAATGAGAGTTAAGGAGAGTGCACACAGATCTTAATCTTTAAAATGAGATGAAAAATAAATGAATAAAATAAAATGAGAAGAGTGTCAAATTCTGTGTGGCCATTATTAATGGGATACAGTAAATAAGAATCTGTGACAGTGACTAATATTATCAGCTTTCTTGCAACAAGATATGACCAAGCTTTAAAATGAATTAAAGCCAAGGTTTTTTAGTGGTGAAAACAGAGAAAGACCTGGGTCCAAGATCACAATGAGTCTATTGGTTAATTTGTACTGAAGTCTATACTCTATGGCTTCCATTTATGTGTGATAGTGGTTATTTCTGCTAAAAAAGCTTCAACAAAGGCATGATAAGATTTTTAGAGTTCATTTAAACACACAATAATTCACGAATTGGGCAGCTTCAGAACAGAATTGGTTCAGGGGCTAAACCAAGAATAGAATTTTCCACAATAAATGGTTGATCAATAATGAGAAAGTGTTTTGTAAAGTACCCTTATTTGGTCAATGTACCCTAAAAGAAAGTCAAGAACTGTGTTCATTGTCTGCTTCTTTTTGGTGTATCTTATGTTCTTGTTTTCTTTAACATAAATATCTATAAATTAAAACATAATAAATGTTAAAATCTTACTAAATTTTCAGTTTACCCAAATTTAAAGTTTGTTGCAAAGACTAACTGAATCTGTCTTCTCTGGGTTTTGCTGGTATGATCACTATTTTAAGTTGTTTCAGCAGTTGCTTCATCTAAGAGTTCAATAGTTAAATTGGTACTCTGCTCGTTGATATGTTGTGCTATTTCAGAACTTTGACGTGGTTTGTAATCTGAAAGTTTATAGATAGAAAGAAAAAGTAAAGGTTAGACTCATACAAAGAAAAAACTATTTAATTGATGTTTAGCCAATGCAATAAAGCTATAATCATTTTAATGTTAAATAATGAAGGAACAACTATATTAACACTAATTAGAAATATGACAACTCCCTTGAGCTGTGGGAAAATTCACTTATTTTCATGGGTAGATAGTAACACATTATTTGATTTGTTTGTTTTATGATTTTCATGGCAGATTTTAAGTACAGCCTAATTAATTTGCTAATGGGATTTGAACATTAATTGACATTTTACAATTACATCTTACATTTTACATCTTTTGAGTTGTAAAAAGAAAAACAAAAATAGATGTTTAAGTCTTGACAGAAATAGTTTATCCTTCAAATCAACTGAATATCAACTAATACTGACTAAAATTTCTTAATATTAAAAAACTTCCAAATCTTCTAGGAATAATAACCTGGGCCTGGTTTGTGAATCTAATATATTAAATTTTACCAAATAAAAAAATCTAAATTATGAATTCATTTTTTCTGTTTTTGTCTTCTTGTAAACTAGAAATAGTAACTCCCTTCCTTGTTTCCGACATTCATTTTTTGTCTTAACCATTTAATGCAAGTAACTAAATGGGTGTCATTTATAACTCCTATGAAGGAAATCCTTAAATATTTTGTGTAGAAACTAAGAAATTTGTATTAATAACCCAAGCCCAACACACAGATGTACTTTCATAAGTGCAAATGTGAACTGAAAAGTAGCTCAAATTTGTCTATGGTTTGGTACTTGAATAAAAGCTTGATGAGAGACGCAGATGACACGAAAGGGAAAAGTTGATGAAGAAACTAAGTACTGAATAAGTCAAAATATAACCATAGATCTATTATTCCACATTGACTTGTAAATGTAGCTTGCAAGTTTTAATAATTATTTTTAAATGGTACCTTGCTCCTACTTTTGGCCTAAAATCATACCATAAAAGAGTGAATATAAGGCTGTTCCCCTATTGAAGGATAATTGAAAATTTTTAAATAAAAATAAAGTCAGAATGTGATGAAGCAAATTTGAGATTAGAAGATTTAACTTCTGACAATTTCTTTAGATGTGATTTGTCAGAAAAGCACAATGTCACTGTTAAAACACAAACCTGGCTTATTAAAAATAATCCTTAATATTTTCTTAAATCATGGATAAAATAAACTACACTTGTAAAGCCATGTATGCCATGAAAATATCATACAGAGTGTGACAATGTGTTTATAAACATGCTTCCACAACTATCACTAAATGCCCCTACCGAAATTCTTGCCTCAACCCTGCCTTGCTTCTCCTCTTTCCATATTTCCTCGCTAATTAGACACATTTTAAAATGTGTCAATTAAACACAGGCTGTTATTTACAACCTTGGTCAGAATTTGACTCCCTCAGACCCTAAATATCTTCATTTCAAAAGTAGTTTTTTTTTTAGATGAGCTTTAGTGCTTAAAAACTCGGACTAATTTGTATCTTTGTTCAGACCTCATTTTTCTTCTATATTTGTAGACATAGAGAAACCTATACACATTTACACATATATATTTGTTTTGAACTATTATATATTATGTTTCTCTCTCATACCCAGAACCATTACTTGTTCTAACCAATTCAATAGACACAAATATGAAGAATCTCTTAATACTTCAATATACATAATTGCTCCCATCAACACCATCCTATCACATTTCTATCACATACACATACATACACCATTTCTATCACATACATATCCCTAAATAGCAAATTATATATTCTCAGTTTGTAATTTTTATAACTGAGAAAGTAGTCTACCTATTTAATTTATGTTTAAAACTGCTGAATCTAATAACTGACAAGTTGAGTTAATCTTTTTAGTCCCTCCAGCAAAAGAATTTAATGTTCCTTGGAGAAAAAAAAGACTACTTTGAATCTTATAATATTTGCCACTAAATCCAGGAATAGTTGGTATTAATAAGCTGTTTCTGTTTCCCTGGCTAAATATTAGAAATAGAGATTGATTAATATACTATTGTTAGGAGAAATCTTAGCAGAAAACCTATAATAAATGTAAGTCTGTTATAATTTCCACAAAGCGGAATACTGAAACTATATGGTTTAAAAGAAAAAACAGTGTGCACTTCTTTTACTTTCATTCTTTAGTCTTTGGTGTTTATCAATTTTGCTATCTTATACATGACTTTAACTCCCTTCTATTTCTGAGAAAATATATTATACCTTTTTGGTGTTGGACATTGAGAATTTATGCACATTTTACTTATCCGTTGAAATACAATAAGATTTGACACAAAACCAGATTGCATTTTAGCTATGGGTTAGTGTCTGACACCTGTAGAACCAGTTACTAAAAAAGCTGAGATGGACAGGATCATGATCTAAAGCCAGCTTATGTAAATAAGCTGAGAGACTACTTCTTCAATTAACTACCACACCAGAGTGGTGGGTCAAATAATAAGAGTGTCAGCTATGAACTAGCAAGACTTAGGACTAGCAAAATAGACAAACAAAACAAAATATAGTACTGAAAATTTTAGATGAACACATTATCCTCTAAAAACTAAAAGCTGGGTAGGTATATGGCTGGGGTTTCAGGAACAAAAGATATTCACCATTTCTGATTACCCTAAGTCCATATTTCTATGTAAATAGTATATCATTCAATCATTAAAATTTGTAGCATGAAAGAAAAACAAAAGAAGAGGTTAAAACAATACCCACCCGGCAAACATATACCTTCCACTAATATGTTGATTACAGGTCATGATATCCACTAGGATCAATTAGGGTTAGATATCTGTTTTTTGCAAAAACAGTTATCTATCCTTTTGCACTTTAAGATTTAGTTAAACACACAAAACAACATTAAAGCCTGCATTACCATGATCAGATCAATGTCTAGAATATTTTGTTAAGATATATCTTACTACAACACTTTGACCCCCAAATACAGCTCAATCTTCAATGGATCTGTTTAAAAATTTACTCCATTGTGTGAAAACAAAAGATGGGACATTTTGCAAGGGATGAACATGCTAAAGATCCTACTATTATCAGCCTCTATGCAGTATGAAGAAGCAGGGACACAAAGGACTTTTCTGTAAGAAACGTATGGGTACTGACTCTCATAAAAAACCATAGCTGCATTTATTGTAATCCATTTCATTGGCTCTTAATTTAGCTATATTCTATTTTACAAAGAATTGGGGAATAGCAGATGCATAAACAGCTTTATTATATTTTACAAAGAATTGGGGAACAGCAGTTGCATAAACAGCTACAAAAATGCAAAACAAAGTAAAAAACTGAAAACATAAACAAAAACAAATCAATCCCTCTTTAGAGGAAATTGAGAGTACCATTCATGCAAAATAGCATTACCAAGGTTTCAGTGTAGAATTCAGTGGTAGAGGGATTGAGTTTGATGCCTAGCACTGCAAACAAATAAATAACAATAAAAATCCTTGTCTGTTGCTCCTTGCTTAGAAGTATTCAGTGCACTTTTTTCTAATTCAGGACTATTCAGAGAGCCTCTTATCTGAAATCTCATTCAAGTTATAAGACCTTTGCATAATTCTATATGAAATTTATCCAAGATTGCCTATAGAGGTGTATAAAATCATACTGGAAGTTGTAATTCCCTGAGCCTGCATATCTAACTGTTCATGAAGAATCTAGAGGAATTCTAGTAATATTATGTTTTAATTGTATAATTCAAACTATGTAAAAAGCATGTGGTTATATGCATGTGAATATAAATATATTTGTGCCTATACCTATGTATAACACATGTGTGTATATTATTATGCACACATATGTATAAATACATATATCCATATGTATCTATATATCTACACATATCTATACATATAGTCACCTATAACTTACCTACATATATACATATAATACCTCCATAAATACATATATGTGTATATACATATATACATCCATATACATATATTAGGTGTATGGGAATGTATATAAGGATAACAGTCTAGGCACTTTTCTTTCTTGGTTGGTTTGGAACTGAGTTTCTCAGATTTCAACCTCCTAGGTAGCTATGATTTCAGACATAAACTACTAGTTTTTGGTTAATGTTATACTTTTGAAGAAAGGAAATTTGAAAGTATAAATTGTAGATGACAGAAAAAGGAAACTGACTCAGCATATTGTGACAATGTAGGGTTACCTTGTCTCTGTTCATTGAACTCATAAGATCAATTACAGTTTTAACATGGACCATTAAAACATGGTAAAAGTAAAAAGTAATGTATTTTGCATGAAAATGTAACAGCTATTAACTTATTTTCTTAAAAATTAATTACAATCCTACTCTATTTGGATATGTTTGACATTATAGAATTTACATTTAGTGATTCTAGATGACACTTGAATTGCATTATTCTTTATTTTCCTAATCATTTCTATTTCTCCAATTTCATATCTAAAAAACGAGTGGATCAAGAAAAGTTTTCTAACTTATTCAGTTTTATAAAACTGAAGTGTGCTTTTGTGAGGCTCTGTTCATTTTTAGTTGCTTTCCAAAATGACCTACATTTCTTCATTGCAATTATTATAATACTTTTGATAAATACAAAAATTACTTTACTCATATATGTCAAGTCATAATAATGCAGAAAGAACCCTTGAATCCTTCATCTATCTCTAGAAGACCTTATCCATTCTCAGTACTTACTTACTCATCATTCTTTTATTCAAAATTGTTTTAAGCATGTATTTTTGACTTGCATAAAATAGAATCTGATTGAATCTACACCTCCTGAGCTGCTTTTCTTCCTCAAAATAGACTTTGAAAATTTATTTACATATGTAAATACATACTGAGTTCTTAAGTTTTGATATATTCATTTTCTGTCATGTAAGATATGTCTAAAAGAATAATGTATGCTATAAAGTTCTATTGGTTATTCTACTAGCATATTAGTTGTTTCCAAGTTTTTTTGTTTTTCATGCATGATCTTAGACATACCTACTACCTGCTACTCTATGAAATAACTAGAGTGAAATAGCTGAACATATGTTAGCCAAAATTTTTCAAATATTCCTAAAAGCAGAACAGTATTTCATTGTTTATAATTTGTATTGTGATTGAGGGATTGTATAAATTTCACAAATTTCACAGTATTGTGAGATAGTGATATTTAATTAAAGTCACAAACACATTATCACCTTCATGAGGCAAATTATCATTATTATGGCCCATGAAGTTTGTGAACTCTATGAGCTTTGACAATACAACTATTTCTCCCACATTGGATATGTATATTTCTTTCTTTTTGCTTAGTTTTAGCTGCAGAACAATATTTCTAAGGCAATCTTATTACTATATATGTGGAGCATTAGATTTGTTTTTTGTATCAATACATTGTTATTAACCTTACAAAATTTTATAGGTAGTTTTAAAAGTCAAAGCCAATTTATTCACACATATAGGAATGCTTTATGAATTTTATCTTCACATTTTTCCTTTGATAAATGTCTTTTTATATTTTTCCTTGAGTTTTTGTTTATTTTTTTAATTTATCTTTTGAAATAACTTTTTACCAAATTCTGAATTAAAACCACATTGTTTCTTTTTCCTAGAAAATACTCTTTGATTTTTTTCTAATAAAATACTCTTAGTAGCCTTTCATCCATTTTTGTTAGTACACTGTCCTAATGTTTCAGTTCTGGGCCTTGTGTTTGCTGAATGAATTGAGCCTGAATTCTTTTCTCTTTCCTTCTCTGTCTCTTTGTTTTTCTGTCTCTCTCTTTTGCTAAAACTAGGGTCTGGACTTAGAGCGTCCTACTTACTAGACAAACTGTCTAAAATGAGCTACACTTCCAATTTATTTTTTACTTTTAAGAGAGGGACTCACTTCCTGCCCAGGAACATCTTTGAACTACCATCCCCTATTTTAAACATACTGTCATAGCTTAGATGACCTGTATAAATCATCACTTCAGCTTCTTCTCACTTAGACTTTGTCTTGAACATTTTTCTGCAAGGGTTGGACTAGAAAAATGATTTCTCAATCTCCGTTGCTTGGGTGACACACATGCACCACTATGCTCAACTGTTGCTTGATAAAGTGTCTTGAACACGTACCTTAGACAACAGGCATTTGCCACTGGACCAATTCAGCTAGGACTAGATGTATGTGTCTCCAGCACCTGACATGGAGCCGGTTAATTATTCTTCAGTATTTCTTCATATGTAAATTGTGTCTTGGAATTTTGGTAAAGATATTGAAATGTCAGTAGCAATTCAACTAATTTTAAATAGTCTTATATTATTTAAAAAACTGATCTTCAAATATGCTATGTAATTTGAAACATAAAATGACAATGTTATTTCAATAACTGTTACTACTCCTACCAACTTAAAGAAAGCAAGAAATAATTACAAAGAGGGCTGGGAAGGTGGCTCAGTGATAGAGCGCTTGCCTTGTATGCATGAGGCCCTGGGTTCAATTCCTCAGCACCACATAAGCAAAAAGAAAAAAAAGCCGGAAGTGGTGCTGTGGTTCAAGTGGTAGAGCGCTAGCCGTGAGCTGAAGAGCTGAGGGACAGAGTTCAGGCCCCATGACCGGACCCCCCAAAAAAATTACAAAGAAAATACAGTACTAAAGTTTTATTTCGAGAGAATTATAGAAGAAGAAGGTATAATAGAAAAAGAAGTTTTGTGAGAAACATTTTTGGAGAATTTAAGTTCATTGGAATTTGATAGATACATAGGGTCTTTGAATTACAAGTGAAGAAATTTTCAGGTAAAAGTTTAAAGCTAAAGTTATCACTGTCATCTGGAAGAATATGAAAAAAAATCCTGAGATCACTTAAAATATGTTTGGACAGTGATGTTTGTGTATTTCTCATAAGCCAAATGATAGACCAGTGGGAAAGGCTCCAGACTTATTCTTCCCAAGAAGACTCTTGGAAGAAAAACAATGGAGGTGGCTCAGAAAAGGGGTAGGTTGCCAAAATCCAGAAAACTGCACAGGAATATTTGCATAGCCATCTGGAGAAAATATCATTCACATGAATGAAATTATAAGCATGAGATTTTCCTGTGTGTGTTCTCTAAGTAACTCATTCTTCTGGAAAGGTGTTATTACCTTAAAATTACCAGAACATCTCTGACACTTGCCTAAGTTTTATTTCAATATCAGAACAACAAGAAGTGATACAGATGTCTTGAAATGGGCGATGTTGTTAAAAAAAAAAAAAGAATTGTTCTTTATTTGTATTCTATCAAGTCAAGCTTTGATAATGAATTGTGTGTGAATGAATTGAATAGATGTCTCTCTGATGATCTATGAATACATAAATCAAAAAAATAAGCTTAATCTCACGATCTATGGGTAATTTATGTGAACACGTTTTACTGAATAATATAATGTGGCTGACAGAACAAAGACTCATCAAATTTGGCTCATTGAATACAGCACTTCCTAATCTTCCATATATGTGATTATATATTATATTATATATATTATATATTATATAATATTATATATAATAATTCATGGCATATTCACATTTCATAAATGTGAATAAAAATCTTTCCATGAGAGATTTTTCAAGAGTATCTGGTGAGCCCAATACATTTGCAAAAATGATATTAAAGAAATATAGAAGGGGTCAGAGTCAGGTTCAGGGAAAGGATGGGATGATATGAAAGGACTGTGAGCCACGAATGATGACCACTTTGATTGCTGAGGAAAGCAATTGAGACATAATTATTTGGGAGTTTGCACAATATACACAGACTTGGGCTTTAGGATTTCTAAACTACTAAGTTATATGATAACACATCTGAATTGATTCAAGTTATTAAATTTATAGCAAATTGCTTCTGTGTCTACAGGAAGCTTATAGAGATGTTATATACTGAGCCCTGTTCTAGGGAATAGAAATTCATAGATATACAAACTTGTGAACTATTTTGAACATTGTGCTTGGTGTTTTACCTAGATTCAAATTCAAGTATTTTTACACTTGTATGAAGTAGGTGTGATTATCCTCTTTTAATGTATTCGGAAATTAGAAATCAAAGAATAATGTATTAACACAGATAATAAATGAACTGTCCCTAGGTTTTTCTCCTTATTACATTATCTTGACCCTCAGATAACTAGGAAATCCACTGAAGTGTAATCTAAATAATGCACTGAAGACTTATTTGCTAAAATGGGGTTTGATGTGCCATTGTGGTGAGTGGGTCTTACCTGAGACAGAATCATGCCTAGAAACAGCCATTCAAACTTGACAAGCAGTAAACGCTCAGAACTCCTCTAATCTTATGCTGATTTCAACAACTCTGTGTGATGCTCTACGTTACTCTTTTAGTTCTGCTTATCCCCTGGCTATTTTCATTGTGGTCCACTTCTAAGAAAGCCTGTAGATGTTTGTACTTCAAGGTACAGTTTGATCTTCATACTCCCTTACAGACTGCCATCATCCAGACCTTAAATGGATATTTCCTATGCAGATCTCTCCAGGAGAATTTTCCCTTTTCTTAGAAAGCTCTAAGTTATGTGCATAAAATTAACATGTATAATCTAACCATCTACAGCCTTCATAAGGACTTAAGATACAAGAATTCCATTTACTTGACTAATTGGTCAAGTTGTAAACTGTTTCCTCTTAAGACTTCCTCTGAAGTCTTTCTCTCTCACCTGTGCTGCGAAATTTGTCTCTGTGTCTGCTTCTGAATTCTTTGTTTACTGAGACCAAAAATCTATCAAATCAAACAGGCACTTGTGGCTATAATCCTAGTTAGAATCCTAGTTACTCAGCAGGCTGAGATCTAGGATCGTGGTTCAAAGCCAGCCCGCCTGGGCAGGAAAGTCCATGAGACTCTTATCTCCATATAACCACTAGAAAACCGGAAGTGGTACTATTGCTCGAGTGGTAGAGTGCTCACCTTGAGCTGAAGAGCTGAGGGACCAGGCCCAGGGTTCAAGCCCCATGACTGACAGAAAAAAAAGGAAAAGAAAACCTACCAGATATGGTGATCTGCTCTTCCAATGATGAGAGAAGGTAATGGTAAAAGAAGTATGAAGAAGCCCACCTTATATAATTACATTTCTTCAAGAGCTGGAATTGAAATTCACATGATAAGATACATGTCAATATCTAGACAAAATTAAAAAATAAGATAATTTTATTTAATTTAAACAATTTAACTAATGGCTGCATTGACATAAATCTTTGATTCTTTTTACAAATGCTGTCAAAGTGGTTGTTTATGATTTTAAAGGTTACAAACAGGAATTACAACAGTAAAACATTTTCTCTACTAACTTTAGAGTTCTAGGTACATATCTGCAAAATAATCATGTAAGAGGGAATTGTATTATTCAAGACACTATTTTTAGTATTATGTTCTCATATACCATCTTAAATGTTTTCTTTCCAAATATTTTCCTCTAATGCTTACTTCCATTTCCCAATCATGTATGCTCCTTGAGTACATTTGTACTTAAAAAAAATCAGTAGCTATGGGAAAATATTTTCTTCTTATAAATGTTGCCCCCAAATGGAGAGTGAAACACAAAATGGAGTGAAACACAACTCAGTCATAGATGAAGCATATTCATTGAAGTTTAATGATGAAAAGATATAAATAACAAAAATTTCAAAACCAACAGGCATATAAAGAAGCTAGATGTTGAGCGGTTCTGGGAAGATGGCGGAGGAGAAGCTGGAATCTGAACAAGCTCTCGCATAGAAAGCAGTTTTAGAGTTCCAGTGAATAGTCCTAAGCCAGAGAATCACACCAAGTGTGCCATCACAGGACAGAGAGTTAGACAAGAGAGGGGACGTCAAGGCAAAAAGACACATCTGAGCGCCTGCCAGCAGCCGCCGCAGCGGCGGCGGCAGGGTCGCGGCAGAGTCCGCAGCCCGGACCATAACTGAGCACTCACACAGACAGTCCGGGACTAAGGAGCCAGACACAGCGGGCGAGCAGATTCTACTCAACACCAGCAAGAACCGACAAGGAGCGGACATCTTCATCCTGCAGTTCGCAGACCAGAGACGACCCAGGATCCAAGACTCGACGTGAGTAGAAGCCCATGTCCTCACTCCTTCTCAGGGAGCAGAGGAGGGAAGGCCACCCCTCCCCCCCCCAGCACTGGTGATCTCCATCTTGAATACCGACAAAGCTCGGAGGAGCTGCCAGCTCCAACCCAGGCCTTGGAATAAAACGAGTCATTTAGCAGGTCACAAGAACTTAACGGCGAAGTGACCTGCCAGACTCGGCTCCATCCAGGGAAAAGTCACCCAGCTCAGGCACCAGCCATTGGAGTGGCTTTCCTCACTGGGTAACCAGAGCTAGAGGCTGCCCCTCCCTCTAGCAGCCTCCACAATCAATTGAAAAACAGAAACCCTGAGAACGGCTCCAGGCTGGGCTCTGTGTTAGCCCCAGGAAAAAGCTAGTGATTGTTGAAAGGCCTCAACCCTACCCAGAACCTAGCCTCACCACTGCATCCCCCTCTTTTGTGATTCTCAAAGCAGATCACCCTCCCAGTAAACTAATCTGGGAGGGGGATCTCAAAATCTTGGGTAAAGCAGAGAATTTTTCTGCCTGTTCGAACAAACTGACTTAAGAAACCAATCAAGCCACAGGACCTCAAGCTGACCAGAGACTCCAACAAGAGGCTGGTTACAGACAAAAGGGAGATACAGGATTCTTCCCACCCCTCCCAAAAAAAAATCAAAAAAAAAAAAAATCAAAGAACTTTTTTTTTCTTCCTCTTCTTTTATTTTTTTCTTTTTTTCTTTTTTTTGGTACCTTATATATATATAATTTTTTTTCCTTTTCTAAAAATTTTATTAATCTTTAATTTTTGCCTTTTTTGAAAAAATAATTGTTTTCCAGTAACTTTTTTTTCCTCTTATAATTTTTATTTTAGGAACACATGAATGTGTGTTTTCCTTTCTTTTCTTGTCTTCTTTCTCTTTTTCTTTCTTTCTTAACTATCTTTTTGTTTTTTTGTCTAGCTCTACTGAACTTCTGATCTTTTTTCTCTCTTTCTAATCCTTTTCACCTTTTCTTCTCTTTTGATCTTCTGTATGTGACTTAACTCTTGTCCTGCACATCCTCAGATAAACCCGTAGTTAACTAGTAGACCCTATCCCCCTTTGTGTACACACTTAATCCACAAATTTATTACTCAATTCAAAACCTCTGAGACTTAAATTCCTTAATAGCAGTACTACCTCTTTATACCTATATAATATTTTAAGCATTTTTTTAAGTTTCTCACTTCTCCTCTATGTCCCCACCCTTCTATTAATATACTCACATTCCTCTCTAAATAGATGGTCTTTTAATCTCCATAATAATATTAATTTTTACGTTTCTATTTTTTTTCTGGTCTCTTTTCATTTCCCTTTCCCATTCTTCTTTCTCTCTCTCTCTCTACATGCATTCTACCCAACCTATTTCCTGCATTGGGATTAGGACGTAGTTAACTCTCCCTGTGCCTCCCCACACCAATCTATTCCTATTTTTTACCCACATCTCTCCCTAACCCTAATAATTTCTGGTTTTCCAAATTCTTCTCTGCAGTTCGAAGCCCATTAACATATAGTTGTTTGATGTTGATTAGATGTACCTGTTGAACTAGATTGTATCTGTAGACTATTGACTATACAAATGCAAACTTTCATTGATGATTGCCTTAAGATAGTGTTCTAGCACAAAACTAGTGCTATTTTCATCTCAAATGGGCAGAGTAAGCCGAAAAAACACTAGAAAAATGGCAAATCTGGATATCTCAAGTCCCAATCTTGATAATCAGGGGTCAGAACAGATAATGAATAATCCAGAGGAGAGTTCCCAAATAGCTCTACAAACACTGCTGGCAAACATGATAAATGAGAAGTTTGACAACTTACAAAGGACTCTGTATGAGCGTGAAAGGGAGAGAGAGGAGGCATCCCAAAAGCTTATACAGGAATATCATAAGTGTGAGGAAGCTACTCAAAAACTGATACAGGATTTGCGTGAACAACTTGAGAATACTCAAAGAGAAAGGGAGGAATGGCATAAGCAGGCTGAGAACACTCAAAGAGAACTGCAGGAATCCCACAAACAAGAGGAAAGAGAACTACAGGAATCCCATGAACGGGAAGAAGCTAATCAAAGAGTAATACAGGAATTGAGAGACCAGGTAGAGAATACACAAAGATCACTAAAGGCATTCATGGAATCCATTAACAAAGAGCTGAAGGAAGTTAGGGAGACCACAAAGGGAATGCTGAATGGAACCCAACAGAAGGAATGGGAGTCCAAAGAAACCATAACCAATCAACTAAGTGATTTGAGAACAAACACTGAACACCAAATTAAGGAAGTAAAGAAATTCATACAAGACCTAAAACAGAGCTTCAACAAAGAACTTGAAGCCATCAAAGCTGACCAACTAGAAGGAAAAGAGATAAAAAACAAAGTAGAGAGTCTTGACAGCAGGTTAGACAATGCAGAAGATCGAATCTCAGGGATTGAAGACAGCCTAGATATTATAGAGAAAGAACATACAACCATCCAAGACAAGTCCAAGAAATATGATAGATCTATCCAACACCTGGAAGACACCATCAGAAGGCCTAATCTAAGGATAATGGGTGTAGAGGAGCACCTAGAAACAGAAGTTAATGGTCTAGGAAATTTGTTTAACAGGATCCTAGCAGAGAACTTCCCAAACATACAAAAAGATAGGCCTATTCAGATACAAGAAGCTTTTAGAACCCCAAATAGACCAGACCAGAATAGAACATCCCACTGTCACATTATAATCCACACAGGATCAACTCAGACCAAGGAAAAGATCCTTAAAGCTGTCAAGGAGAAAAGGGTAATCACCTATAAAGGGAAACCAATTAGAATTACCTCAGATTTCACAGCAGAGACAATCAAAGAAAGAAGAGCCTGGAATGATGTATGCCATGCCCTAAAAACAAACAACTATCAACCAAGAATACTGTACCCCACTAAATTCTCCTTCATAACTGAAGGCCAAATAAAAACCTTCCATAGCAAAGAAAAATGGAAACAATACATCTCCACCAAACCAGCCCTACAAAAGATTCTTAAAGATGTCCTACACATAGAAAACCAAGAAGACCGCAACAAAGGCCAAGAAACTGCACCCAAACTGAGAATCCAAGAACCATAGGAAGAACCCAGTTTTTGCAGTACCCAAGAAGGTGGATAACATGGCAGGAACTCCCAAATACCTCTCAGTCCTATCTCTTAACGTTAACGGACTGAACTCTCCAATTAAGCGAAATAGACTGTCTAGTTGGATTAAAAAACAAGACCCTTCTATCTGCTGCCTGCAGGAGTCACATCTTGCCCGTAAAAACAAACACATTTTCAAGGTTAAAGGCTGGAACAAAATCTACCAAGCAAACGGCCCCCATAAACAGGCGGGAGTTGCAATCCTAATATCAGATAAAATAGACTTCAAATTAAAATTCGTGAGAAGAGATAAAGAAGGTCGCTACATACTAATTAAAGGATCACTCCTTCAGGAGGATATTACAATTCTAAATATCTATTCGCCAAACAATGGAGCACCCAAATTTATCAAAGAAACACTACTTTCCCTCAAATCCCATATAGATCCAAAGACATTAATTGTTGGGGATTTTAACACACCACTCTCCCCACTAGATAGATCAACTCGGCAAAAACTCAACAGAGAAACCGCAGATCTAAACAGCTGCATAGATCAACTGGACTTAACAGACATCTACCGAACATTTCACCCAGCAGCATCAGAATACAAGTTCTTCTCAGCAGCACATGGAACGTTTTCTAAAATAGACCACATTTTACGCCACAAAGCAAACTTGTCTAAACTCAGAAACATTGAAGTTATACCTTGCATTCTCTCTGACCACAAGGGAATAAAATTAGAACTCAACACCAAAAGCCACCAAAGAAAGTCCGGTATCACATGGAGGCTAAACAACACACTGCTGAATCAAGAGTGGGTCATGGAAGAGATTAGAAAGGAAATTCAAATGTTTATGCTATTCAACAAAAATGAATACACAAATTACCAGCTCCTCTGGGACACAGCAAAGGCAGTACTCAGGGGCAAGTTTATAGCTCTGAGCTCCTACATCAACAAATTGGAGAGATCTAAAACTAGCAATTTAATGACACATCTAAACCTCCTTGAAAAAGAGCAGCAAGATAAACCCCAATCCAGTAGACGGAAAGAAATAATCAAAATTAAATCAGAATTAAATGAATTAGAATCCAAAAAAACTATAGAAAGAATCAACAAAACAAAGAGTTGGTTCTTTGAAAAACTTAACAAAATTGACAGACCCTTAGCAAATCTTATCAGAAAAAGAAGAGAACACACCCAAATTAATAAACTCAGAGATGAGAATGGAAACATCACCACGGAAACAACCAAGATTCAGAACATTATAAGGGAATACTTCTCAAAACTTTATGCTAATAAGTTTGACAACTTGACAGAAATGGACCTCTTCCTAGC